>NC_056729.1:1842115086-1842215086 GCF_019279795.1 Protopterus annectens | reverse complement strand
TTGGGAACCCAACTCGGTAAAAAAAATGAAAAAATAAAATTGGAAGGGGAACTTGGAAAGGAGTTGAGAAAATGATTTTTTTTTAATTTAAATTGATATAACCTACCCAGTTCCACTAAGCATGCGGAAGATCAGTTACAATCCAAGACCACAAATTACACAAAAACAGCAGCAGCCTGAGCAGAATGAGGCAGAAGTAGATACAGACCAGGCAGCCATAGATGTGAACACTAACACTAGCATTCGCACTAATGCTAACACTCACAATAACGTTAACTAACACTCGCACTAATGCTAACAGTTGCACTAGTGCTAACACTCACACTCCCGCTCAGAGTCACACTCTCACCTGAACTCAGACTCACACTTGCACTCAGGCTCAGACTCATACTCCCACTCAGATTCAGACTCAGACTTGCACTCACACTCAAACTCACACTTGTAGTTGCACTCAGGCTCAGACTCACACTCACACTAACACTCGAGTCGCACTTGCACTAACACTTAACTCACACCAACACTCGACTCACACTAACACTTGACTCACACTCATGCTAACATTCACACTATCACTCACACTCACATTAACACTAACCTTCACACTTGCACTAGAATTCGTACTTACACTAGCACTAGCACTTACTCTCACACTCACACTTTACACAAAAAATGAGTGACACCAAGACACTATATACATACTGGCTGGTTCAAGAGTTTCATTTTATAATTCACTGTCTGCCACTACGGATGCACTGCATGGTGTGTGTGTGTGTGTGTGTGTGTGTGTGTGTGTGTGTGTGTGTGTGTGTGTGTGTGTGTGTGTGTGTGTGTGTGTGTGTGTGTGTGTGTGTGTGTGTGTGTGTGTGTGTGTGTGTGTGTGTGTGTGTGTGTGTGTGTGTGTGTTTGTGTCTGTGTGTGATACCTCTCAACTGTACGTTTTTTCAGAGAATGTCCGGATTTTTTGCCTCGTATTTTTGGTTCATTTTTCATAAAAGTGTGGTTTTCTGGAAAATGATGGCAACTCATTAAAGACTGAAGTAAAAAAAAAAGACAGACATTTGAGTTTCAGACTTCATACCCTTTAGAAAAATTGTGCTAATGTAAAACCTGTTATTCTATCAACTTTCTAAGTTTGTAAGAGCAATATTTAAAAATTGTCCCTATTGTTGGGCCTTTGTCCCACTTTTACTTATGACTTTGTCCAGATTTCCTGCTCTAAGAGGTTGAGAGGTATGGTATGTGTGTGTGTATTTGTGTATGTGTGGGTGTATGAGAGAGACAGAGAGAGAGAGAGAGAGTGTGTGTGTGTGTGTGTGTGTGTGTGTGTGTGTGTGTGTGTGTGTGTGTGTGTGTGTGTGTGTGTGTATAAACAGAACGTTTACCCCAGGACTGCCCCCTGTACTACTAATGGACAGAGGCACAGAGGCAGCTCCTATATGCTTTATCCCATTCATGGGCCCCCTCATATAATCTATGTTATAAGCCCAGTTATTGTCATTAGGGTTAATATATAATTATCGGCCATGAGATGGGTAAGACCAGTCTATATCCAAATGGGAGAGGTTATTTCAAGTACAAAAAGGAAACTGTCTAAGCATAAAATGTTTCACAAGGGCAGATAGCCTAGTACTTACTTATGAACCTATGGACCTAAGCTAAGGAAAAAATGATACCATCTTTAAGGATTTATAAAATGGCAACTAAAGTTCTCTGATCTATCACCCTGGGTCAGTCAGCTAGTACCATACGATAGGCAGACCTCAGAACCTCTTAATCAATCATTCATAGCCATCATTAACATTTTAAATAACTGAACTGATATATATATTCATGGAAGGCATAAATATACTGGAAAATTCTGCAATATACTTAGTGGTGGAGTTGCAAATTCAACATATTATGAAGCAAAAACATATGAGTTTCCAAAACCTTCAGTCATTAATGAATCCATCACAACAAGGCTAAAGTGAGCTTCAAAAGCCTTCAGTCATTCATCATCTTCTTTCTGCTGTTCCCGTTAGGGGTCGCCACAGCGGATAATCTGTTTCCATTTCTTCCTGTCCTCTGCATCTTGCTGTCACACCAACCACCTGCATGTCCTCTCTTACCACTTCCATAAACCTTATCTTAGGCCTTCCTCTTTTCCTGTTACCTGGTAGCTTCTTCCTTAGCATCTTTTTCCCAATATGCTCAGCATCCCTCCTCAGCACATGTCCAAACCAAGGTAATCTTGCCTCTCTGGCTTGGTCTCCAAACCTTCCAACCTGGGCTGACCCTCTAATATGCTTATTCCTAATCCTGTCCAACCTCCTCACACCCAGTGTAAATCTTAACATCTTTAACTCTGCCACATTCAGCTTAAACTCCTGCCTTTTTGTCAATGCCACTGTCTCCAACCCATATAACATAGCTGGTCTCACTACCCTCTTGTAGACCTTCCCTTTCACTTTTACAGGTACTCGTCTGTCACAAATCACTCCTGACACTCTTCTCCACCCACTCCATCCTGCCTGTACTCTCTTCTTCACCTCTCTTCCACACTCACCGTTACTCTGAACTATGGACCCCAAGTATTTAAACGCATCCCCCTTCTCCACCTCTAATCCTTGCATCCTCACCATTCCTCTATCCTCCCTCTCATTCACACACATATATTCTGTCTTAGTCCTGCTGACCTTCATTCCTCTTCTCTCTAGAGCATATCTCCATCTCTCCAGGGTCTCCTCCACCTGTTCCCTACTCTTACTACAGATCACAATGTCATCTGCAAACATCATAGTCCACAGGGACTCCTGTCTGATCTCGTCTGTCAACCTGTCCATCACCATTGGAAATAAGAAAGGGCTCAGAGCTGATCCTTCATGTAACCCCACCTCCACCTTAAGCGCATCCGTCACTCCCACTGCAGACCTCACCGCTGTCACACTACCCTCGTACATATCCTGCACCACTCTTACATACTTCTCTGACACTCCTGACTTCCTCATACAGTACCACAACTCCTCTCTAGGCACCCTGTCATATGCTTTCTCTAGGTCTACAAGAACACAATGCAGCTCCTTCTGACATTCTCTGTACTTCTCCATCAACACCCTCAGAGCAAACATCGCATTTGTAGTGCTCTTTCCCAGCATGAAACCATACTGCTGTTCACTAATCATCACGTCCCTTCTTAACGTAGCTTCCACTACTCTTTCCCATAACTTCATGCTGTGACTGATCAATTGACTCCCTCTGTAATTACTACAGCTCTGCATATCACCCTTATTCTTAAAAATCGGTACCAAAACACTTTTTCTCCATTCCTCAGGCATCCTCTCACTTTCTAAGATTTCTTTAAACAATCTGGTTAAAAACTCCACTGCCATTTCACCTAAACACCTCCATGCTCCCACAAGTATGTCATCTGGACCAACAACCTTTCCATTCTTCATTCTCTTCATAGCTGTCCTTACTTCCTCCTTGCTAATCCATTGAACTTCATGATTCACTATCCGCACATCATCCAACCTTCTCTCCCTCTCATTCTCTTCATTCATCAGCCCCTCAAAGTGCTCCTTCCATCTCCTCAACACACTCTCCTCACTTGTGAGTATGTTTCCCTCATTATCCTTTATCACCTTTACCTGCTGCACATCTTTCCTAGCTCGGTCCCTCTGTCTAGCCAATTGGTACAGTTCCTTTTCTCCCTCCTTAGTGTCCAACCTTTCATACAACTCTTCATATGCCTTATCCTTAGCCTTCACCACCTCTCTCTTTGACATGCACCTCATCTCCTTATACTCCTGTCTACTTTCTTCATCTATCTGACAATCCCACTTCTTCTTTGCCAACCTCTTTGCCTGTATACTCTCCTGTACTTCCTCATTCCACCACCATGTCTCCTTGTTGTCCTTCCTCTGTCCCGATGTGATAACAAGCACCTTTCTAGCCGTCTCCCTTACTAGCTCTGCTGTAGTTACCCAGCTATTTGGTAACTTTTCACTGCCGCCCAGTGCCTGTCATAACTCATCTCTGAACTCCACCTCACAATTATCCTTTTTCAGTTTCCACCATTTGATCCTTGGTGCTGCCCTCACACTCCTCCTCCTCTTCTTGATCACCAACATCATCCTACAAACCACCATCCTATGCTGCCTAACTACACTTTCTCCGGTCACCACTTTACAGTCTCCAGTCTCCTTCAGACTGGCCCTCCTACATAAGATATAATCCACCTGTGTGCATCTCCCTCCACTCTTGTATGTCAGCCTATGCTCCTCCCTCTTGTTAAAATACATATTCACCACAGCCATGTCCATCCTTTTCGCAAAATTCACTACCATCTAACCTTCTGCATTCCTTTAGTTAACACCATACCTACCCATCACTTCCTCATCCCCTCTGTTCCCTTCATCAACATGCCCATTGAAATCTGCTCCAATCACCACTCTCTCACCCTTGGGTACAGTCATCACCACTTCATCCAATTCACTCCAAAATTTTTCTTTCTCATCCATTGCACACCCAACTTGTGGAGCATATGTACTAACAACATTCATCATTACACCATCAATTTCTAGCTTCATAAACATCACTCTATCCGACACACCTCCAAAGCACTCTTAGCATACTGTTCCTTCAGAATAACTCCTACACCATTTCTCCTCCCATCCACACCATGATAAAACAATTTGAACCCACCTCCGATACACCTAGCCTTACTCCCCTTCCATCTGGTCTCTTGCACACACAATACACCAACCTTCCTTCTGTCCATCATATCAGCTAGCTCTCTCCCTATACCAGTCATACTGCCAACATTCAAAGTTCTGACCCTCACTACCACAGTCCTAGCCTTTCTACTCTCTTCCTGCCTTTGGCCATGCCTTCTGCCTCTTCTCCTCCTTCAGCCAACAGTAGCCCAATTTCCGCCAGCACCCTGTTGGCTAACAGTACTGGTGGCAGTCGTTGTTAACCTGGGACTCAACCGATCCGGTATGGAAAACCTTCAGTCATTAATAAATCTAAAACAACAGGGCTAAAGTCAGCTTTATAAGTCTTCAGTCATTAATGAATCCATCACAACAAGGTAAAGTCAGCTCCACTCAGAAAGAGCTCACTAAAATATACAAAAGAAAAGTTGGCTTCTTTTGTGATAACACTTGTACCAACACAGGTGACAATGATTAGACTTTCACAACTATATTAAAATATGAAGAGGAAGAAAGATGAATATCATATCTAGAACAAAATGGCATCACCATAACAGAGCAAACAAAGAGGCAGGAGAAGACTCGACACATGCTCCACTAGAGAGGGAAGAGGCCACCCTCGGGGTGGATGTAGGGACAGATGCTCCACTAGAGAGGGAAGAGGCTACCCTCAGGGTGGATGTAGGGACAGATGCTCCACTAGAGAGGGAAGAGGCCACCCTCGGGGTGGATGTAGGGACAGATGCTCCACTAGAGAGGGAAGAGGCCACCCTCGGGGTGGATGTAGGGACAGATGCTCCACTAGAGAGGGAAGAGGCCACCCTCGGGGTGGATGTAGGGACACATGCTCCACTAGAGAGGGAAGAGGCCACCCTCGGGGTGGATGTAGGGACAGATGCTCCACTAGAGAGGGAAGAGGCCACCCTCGGGGTGGATGTAGGGACAGATGCTCCACTAGAGAGGGAAGAGGCCACCCTCGGGGTGGATGTAGGGACAGATGCTCCACTAGAGAGGGAAGAGGCCACCCTCGGGGTGGATGTAGGGACAGATGCTCCACTAGAGAGGGAAGAGGCCACCCTCAGGGTGGATGTAGGGACAGATGCTCCACTAGAGAGGGAAGAGGCCACGCTCGGGGTGGATGTAGGGACACATGCTCCACTAGAGAGGGAAGAGGCCACCCTTGGGGTGGATGTAGGGACAGATGCTCCACTAGAGAGGGAAGAGGCCACCCTCGGGGTGGATGTAGGAACAGATGCTCCACTAGAGAGGGAAGAGGCCACCCTCGGGGTGGATGTAGGGACAGATGCTCCACTAGAGAGGGAAGAGGCCACCCTCGGGGAGGATGTAGGGACACATGCTCCACTAGAGAGGGAAGAGACCACCCTCGGGGTGGATGTAGGGACAGATGCTCCACTAGAGAGGGAAGAGGCCACCCTCAGGGTGGATGTAGGGACAGATGTTCCACTAGAGAGGGAAGAGGCCACCCTCGGGGTGGATGTAGGGACAGATGCTCCACTAGAGAGGGAAGAGGCCACCCTCGGGGTGGATGTAGGGACAGATGCTCCACTAGAGAGGGAAGAGGCCACCCTCGGGGTGGATGTAGGGACAGATGCTCCACTAGAGAGGGAAGAGGCCACCCTCGGGTGGATGTAGGGACAGATGCTCCACTAGAGAGGGAAGAGGCCACCCTCGGGGGTGGATGTAGGGACAGATGCTCCACTATAGAGGGAAGAGGCCACCCTCGGGGTGGATGTAGGGACAGATGCTCCACTAGAGAGGAAGAGGCCACCTCGGGGTGGATGTAGGGACAGATGCTCCACTAGAGGGAAGAGGCCACCCTCGGCGTGGATGTAGGGACAGATGCTCCACTAGAGAGGGAAGAGGCCACCCTCGGGGTGGATGTAGGGACAGATGCTCCACTAGAGAGGGAAGAGGCCACCCTCGGGGTGGATGTAGGGACAGATGCTCCACTAGAGAGGGAAGAGGCCAACCTTGGGGTGGATGTAGGGACAGATGCTCCACTAGAGAGGGAAGTGGCCACCCTCGGGGTGGATGTAGGGACAGATGCTCCACTAGAGAGGGAAGAGGCCACCCACGGGGTGGATGCAGAACAAGAATTAGACTGACTGCCTCCCAGAGTACTCAGAACTCTGGCTCTTGTGTTGGCAGGGACTGATCTAAGATTATAAAACAGAAATGGCTACAGAGAGTGGAGGAGGCAGCAGGAAAGGGATGGAGGATTCTGGGAGAAGGATGCAAGTGTTGAGAAGATGAATTTCTCTTTAATGGTCTTTTAAGAGTATTTAGCAGAGCTGTGTGCTTTCTGTTTTTTTTTTTTTTACTTTGCAACTACGGGATTCTGTGCATTAGTTCTGCTTGAGCCCCTTTTAGGTGTGGGAGGAGTAGGGGGCTGTTGGCTGCCTTGTGTATTTTTTTTTTGAAGCAAGCAATCAATATTGGATTTTTTAATCTATATGTGTTAGAAGATGTACAGAATTCTAAGTACTTTAGAGAATGTAAACATTGAAGAGTATATTTATACAGCCACCCCATTAACTGGGAAAAGTACTCATGTACCAACTCCTTCATTCAACACTTTCTGGAATTCATAAATTCCAATGCCCTGGATCAACTTATCCACACCCCCACCAGGGGCAACAATATCCTAGACCTTGTCATTACCAACATGAGTGACTGGTGTTCCACGCCTGAAGTCAACTCCTCGTTGGTCCGATCCGAC
Source organism: Protopterus annectens (assembly GCF_019279795.1). Lineage (NCBI taxonomy): Eukaryota > Metazoa > Chordata > Ceratodontiformes > Protopteridae > Protopterus > Protopterus annectens. The sequence continues at coordinate 1,842,207,652 of NC_056729.1, read as the reverse complement.
CATAAGCTAATCACCCTAGATATCCACATCCCGCCCCACCCCCCCATTAAGGAAATCACAATAAAACATTTCTCCAAAGCCAACTTCATATTTCTTAAGACAGAAGTGGCGAACTTCATGACATTCATGCAGATGGACAATACAGTTACGACTGCTGAATCCTATGCAGATGCACTCTATAAGCACTTACATGAGTGCATGGATCGTGCTATCCCAAACAGAACCAAGAAGCTATCCTCCAAAAAAAAGAAGCCAATCTGGTGGTCCCCTGCCATAAACAAACTCACAACAGACAGAAGAAACTGTTGCAAAAGAGAGTAAAATCCCATGAGTGGAGGAACTTTCTGGTCAGCCTCAATAAGAAGCTGAAATCCCTTATAAGATCCTCCAAAGCTAGCTACGAAAACAAAATTGCCACTGATTCTAAGGGCAACCACAAAGTATTCTATAGCTATGTCAAGAATCTCAATGGCAACACCCAGATCTGCTCTGAGTTACAGAGCAACGGCATGAAAATTACAGAACCAACTGATATTGCCAACATCCTGGCGGATAGATTCTTTGCTAACTTTACCCCCCTCTCACCCCCTAAAGGGCCCATATCTATACAGAAAGAATGCAGAGTCCCTGTAATCACATCTATGCAGGTCTATACAGAAAGAATGCAGAGTCCCTGTAATCACATCTATGCAGGTAAAAGCTGCACTCTAAAACAAAAACACAGCATCCATTGGACTGGACAACATCCCAGGCTGTGTTTTACATGAACTTCAGAACAAACTGGCTCGCCACCTAAGCACCATGCTAAATCATAGTCTCACGTCAGGTTTTGTGCCCAATGAATGGTGCACAGCAACAGTTATCCCACTCCACAAAGGGGGAGCCACCACTGATCCTGAGAACTATTGCCCTATTAGCCTGACGAGCCTGGTCTGCAAGGTCATGGAATGTATCATCATGGAACTCTTAAACAAAGACATTGGTAACCTCCAAACCCTGGACCCCACCCAGTTCGGGTTTATTAAAGGCAGATCATGCCTTCTGAACCTGATCAACTTTTTTGAGGCAGTCACCAAAGCTGTAGATGAGGGTAAGGTGGTTCACACAGCCTATCTTGACCTCGCCAAGGCTTTCAACACCATCCCCCATTCTGGAATTATAGCTAATCTCACTAAATTATGTATAAATCCCTACGTCACAAGATGGGTTGCCAACTGGCTCACTGACAGAACCCACACTGTAAAAGTTGCAGACTCCAAATCTGACTTCAAACCAGTGACAAGTGGAGTACTGCAGGGTTCAGTCCTGGGACCTCTCCTGTTTGGTATCTACTTCTCTGAACTACAGGCTAAAACAGAAGGCCTCTGGCTAATGAAGTTCACAGATGACTGCAAACTAGGAGCCATAGCTGAGTCCCCAAATGATGTGGACATCTTACAGACGGGCCTCAGTGAGACAGATGCCTGGTGTCAGAGGCATGACCTCAAGCTCAGTGCCAAAAAAGTGCATTGTCATCCCCTTTGGAAAAAACTCTGTACCCATGAACTAACACATAAATGGCAGTCTATTTAACACCGAATGTGTGATAAGAGACCTTGGGACCCAGGTGGACAGTAGTCTCTCCTTTGATAATCACATCACCACAGTAGTCAGGAAATCCTTCTATGTGGCACACCTCATCACAAAAGGGTTTTCATCCAGGAAAAAAGAGGTCATTGTTCCCCTCTACTCGGCACTCATTAGACCCATTATAGAGGACAATGCCCCTTTTGGAATGTACCACACAAGACATCTGCAGCAGCTAGAAAGGCCACCGAAGTACCTCACAAAGAGGATTACTGGCCTCAAACAGATGCCCTACACTGACCGTCTCAAAAAACTCCAGCTTTGTTCTGTAGCATATCGCCTACTCCGAGGATATCTCTGCCTAACATATAAAGCTATGTTAAACCCAGAGCTGTTGGACACGCTACACCTAAAGAAATCTCAATCCCTCCAAGCTAGACACTCTAGGGACCTAAACATTGTCACCACAATAAACAGGACATGCTGGAGAGATAGATTCCTGTCCCAGAGACTTCCTATACTCTGGGCAAGCTACCCATCTATGTCAAGCAAAGTTCTTCATTAGGACTCATCAAAAAAAATCTTGATGAGTGTTTGGGAAATAGGAAATACACCCCGGGGATCCATTCTGTGGGTTGGCGTAAGCCAGGGAACCTTGTTGGCCAGGCTTACTTAGGCCCTTGGGCCGATAGCCTAGTACCTACCTGTGAACCTATAACTGTATTAAACTGACTGAGCTCTCATAAATTGTCCAAAGTAAAGTGGACATTGATTTATTGGAATGTAGTTGTTATTATGTAAAAGCATTTCCAATTGTCTAATACTTCAAGGATTGTTATGAAGGAAGAGAGAATTCCATAGAAGGAGCCATCACTGAGACATCTAAGGATTCTGCAGAAAGAAAGAAATGTGCCGAGACAAGAACTAGAATCACAGCTCCCCACTGATGATACCAAAGGAAGGAAAAGGGGCAGACATTCTAAGTTAAGTACCTTAAAAAGTGTAAGTCATAAAACGTCATTGGTCATGATATAATAATAAGGAATAGTTCTGAGGACAGGTTCTTTGAGGCTAGTGAGAACAGAACTGGGTGTAGTAACTCTTTAACATTAGATAATAAGGGTGACAATCTGGAAGGGGGGGCCTCATTATATATAGTGACAAATCTCTGGGGGGGGCCTCCTGACAATAGGGAAGGGGGGCCAAGGGGGTCATTATATAGGTGACAATTTACATGGAATTTGGATGACAGGGGGGAGGGGGAGGGTTTAGGGGGTGACAAATATAGGGGGCCTCATTATATAGGTGACAATCTGGAAGGGGGGGCCTCATTATATAGGTGACAATCTGGAAGGGGGGGACTCATTATTATCTAACTAACTAATAACCAAAAGTCACTTTAATAAATGAGACGCGTTCAGTAATTAAAGGTCTGGTGGCAGTAGACCAGGATCAGGATTGCACAGACCCCATCTTAGAGACAAACTGGGCTGTATACAACCCTCTTTTATGTGACAAGACTATAACTAAAAGGATTTCAAATAAAAAACATACTAAAACAGGCAATTTAATTAAACCGCCTTTAGTTATCATTGGCAAGGGGATATTGGGACAACAAATGTAAATGAAGGGAATACTGAAGTTTTATTCTCGGGTGATTCTTTTTTATGGCCTGTAGTAAAGAAGCTTTTCCAAACAGGTTAAGGCTTATCATACTATTTCTGTTTTTACCTGGGTTAAGACTATTTAATACACTCAACATGATTCCAAAATTAAGCTTAGTCAAGCCAAAGTACGACTTGCATGTGGTACATGCTAGATTTAAAGATTTAAGGTTTACTTCACTAAAATATATGAAAGAACACTTTTTGCATATAGTAGAGACTTTGGAAACAAAGTGAGTACACTGCATACCTCTCAACCTCTTAGTGGAAGAAATCTGGACAAAGCCTAAAATAATCGGGGGGGGGGGGGCAAAGGTCTAAAAATAATGAAAAATTTTAAATATCACTCTTATAAACTTCAAAAGTTGCTAGAATAACAGGATTTGTGCTAGCATGCATTTTCTAAAGGAAATGAAGTCTGAAACCCAAATGCATGTCATTATTTAGTGACTTCATTGCTCAGTGATTTGCCTGAAAACCACAAATTTTATGAGGAATAGACCAAAAACATGAGGCAAAACTATACAGTTACAGTTTATGTTGAGGAAGATCATTCCTTCACCCTCTTTGAATGGGGTGTAGATTACTTTGTCAAAACCACAGATAAACGAATACGACTTTGTCAAATGCTTTTCAGCAAACCGTCACTTTGTCTAATCAGCATTTAAAGAAAATTTTCCCAGGAGAAAAAAAACCCTTGGTTGTCCAACCAAACATCACAAAAATAACAAAATGTAAAACCTACCCAGGTGAGGGGTTGAACCCCACACCCACACCCCCACCCCTAACTAAATATATCAAGTATAAGATCGCACTGCAGTGGGGAAAAGAACAAAATCCAGATGATGGCCCACCATTTATTTCACCTGGGAAAATTTTCATTTAAATGCCGGTTGACGAAAAGCATTTGACAAAGAGGTATTTGCTTACTTGTGTTTTCAGCAAAGTGAAGTAGACCCTTTGAATGACTACAAGTGCCCAGAAGCTCACATATTTAATATCTGGCTAAAGGAATTGTCTGTGGAGAACAATATTCACTTAATTAAATACTGGGAAGAAAGTTTTTGTGATTAGAGGCTGTTTTCATGGGATGACTCTCATCAGAATGAGTATGGATGAAAAGTTTTATAGCCAATAAAATTACTTCACAGCTGGAAAAATTTTCTGGAAAAAGCAGAGTGTGAAGTACATCTTGTCACATTAAGTCTGAGCCGGACTATGAAACTAACTGTTCAAAGCCTTAGTGGTACTTCTACAAATTTTTATATAGTTTTTGCATACTGTTTCCCAAATATGGACAGTAGTTCCCACCAGCACTGTCTAAAGAATATGGCAACTGTCTAGATAAAAAAGGTGAAGTATTACTTACTGGGGATTTTAACTACCCCAGGATTGATAAGAATACTATAAGTGATACCTCCTTTCTTGGCAAGGAATTTATTAATATTTTGCATTTTCATTGGATGAGTCACCTAGTTAAGCTTAGTACTAGAGGAAATAGCACACTGGATCTTATTATCACTAATGTACCTGAAAGGGTAGCTTCTTTAGATTTACTTTCTCTGCTGGGTACATCTGACCCCTGTTCTGTATCACCAAATATTTGTCCCACTCCCTCTTAAACTGATCTGCAAATGCCAGTAGCATGGACTTGATTGTAGAGTTTAACCTCTCAACAAGACCATTAGTCTTGGGGTGTTAGGGGGTGGTCTTCATGTGCTTCAGCCCACAGGACTTCCACAGACAAGCCAGCAGGTCTGACATAAAATTGGCACCTCTGTCAGACAGTATTTCCTTTGGGAAACCTACCATGCTGAAAATCTCTAGCAAAGCATTTGCCACCTTCTCGGCCTCAATGGAGGACAAAGCCACTGTCTCAGGGTATTGTGTAGCATAATCTACAATCACTAGGATATACCTTTTCCCTGTGGAACTTGGGGTACTCAGAGGACCCACAATATCCATAGCTACCCTCTGAAATGGCACCTCAATCACAGGCAAAGGCATTAAAGGAGCTCTCACCTTGTCTCCTGCCTTGCCTACCTTTTGGCACTGCTCACAGGTCCTGCAGTACCCTGTTACATCTCTGGAAATTCCAGGCCAATAGAAGTTCTGCATAATATGCCTCTTTGTGTGTTTTATGCCCATATGACCTGCAAAGAGAATATCATGGGCTATAGCTAGAAGCGCCAGACAATAAGCTCTAGGCACTACCAACTGCTGTACTCTCTCACCTTCTAGCCCTCCCTCAGGGGTCCACTCTCTGTACAGTAACCCTTTGTTCCACTATACAAATTCCCCCTTCCCTTGAGAATCAGGTGCCTCTCTAGCTACCTGCCTCAGGCCTTGCAATGTAGGGTCTGAGAGCTGAGCCTGTCTCAACTCCCTCCTTGTAACCCTTCCCAGCTCCCCTTCCACAGGAAGTCTAGCATGCTCTGACAGAGGTGCCTCACTGTCAGCCTGGGTACTACTACACACCTCTTCCTTTGCAGTTACCCTGTCCAAGGGAACATCAGTACCCACAAGCAGCTGTGGCTCACATTCAGTCTTGCTGCTACAGCATAGCTCACCCCCTGAAGTAACCACCTCAGCAGTCCTGGCTGCAAGTATGCAGTCTGTCTGGGTCTCCCCAGGCTACCAGACTCACATGCTTGTCTCCTAGCCTCACTGCATGTAACTGCATAAGTACATAGTACTGCCTCATCCAACTCCTTCCCTCTCAGGACATCTGCAGGATGGTAGTTCCATACCCATGTTGTCTCAAGACAACCCACTGTTGGCATTTTGTCTTTCCCACTTACTGGCTCCCTCACCTTTGGTTCCCCACCTTGCCTCTGTGGACATCTGTATGCCACATGGCCCCACTGATTGCATTCAAAACATTTAACCCTAGCTCCTGGACATGTACCTGGACTAGTGGCTTCCCCTGCTACTGGTGGATTCTGTTGGTGCAGTCTGTGCTGCACACCATGGGTTCCTTTAGACCCATGAGCAGTACTGGGGGGTCCCTTTCCTGTGCAAGTCTGCCCTGCTTGCTAGGTATAGGTCTCCCTTCTTCCACAACTCCTCTGAAGTAGCACACTGTTTGTCAGCTAACCAGATCCTCATGTCCTCAGGCAAAGTGCTAAGGGCTTGATCCCTTACCAAAAGGTCTGCCAGCCCTTCAGATGTGGTGACATAACATCCACTCACCCACCTATGGAAATAAGTGCTCAGTTCAATAACATATAGGTTCATAAGTTCATAGGTTCATACTAGGCTATCTGCCCTGGGGTATTTTTAAGCCTAGCCCGATTGTGTTTGGCTTATGTCACCCCTTAATTTGAGTATACTGTGCCCTTTTTAAGGTTTAGTTTACTGTGCCTTTGTCTAATAGTGACATGGAAGTAATCCCTGGGACAAACCTACGATCCCCCATCCACTCATCAAGATTCTTCTTGAAGAGAGTCAGTGAGATGCTCTGCCTAACATGAATTGGAATTCTATTCCAGAGCGAAGGGAGCCATTTTCATCTGCCTTGCTTCTATGCTCACAAAACTTTTAACTATACATTTCAGGTGTTAGCTTAAAACATTCTAATAAATGTCTTTTTACAGCAGTATAATCAAAACAGTCAGTGTCATGCATTTTTGCTAAAGAAGTTACAGCTTTACCATGGAGTAAGGGGGTCAGAAACCGTACCCAGAGCCTTTGGTCAATGTCATGCTGTTTGCATACCCTCTCAAACATATGAATGAAACTATCAAAAGTACCCCCCTCGTTAAACTGCGGAAGAAATTTACTGACCTTTTGTGCTTCTGGGGTCCAGTTACTCCCTTCCCCATTACCTCCATGACTCTGGTGAAGAGTCAGCATTTCCCTCTCATGCTTTCTCTGCCATTCCTGTTCTTCAGCTTCCAGGCTCCTCATTCTCTTGGCTGCTTCTAGTTCCATACACCTGGCCTCCAACTCAAGTCTCTTTAGCTCCAGCTGGATTTTTAAATCCACTGCAGAAAGGTTGAGCTGTCCATTCTCCGAGGATATTGTATCTCCACTGCCAGTCTGATTGTCCTCCTGGATGCTGTTTTCTGATGCAGCTGTAACCAAGTCTGCAATCATGTCTGCCTTAGTCAGGTTTCCATGCACCAGCCCCCTAGCCTGGTACACCTCCACCAGCTATCTCCTTGTCAGTTTTCCATACTCTTCTGCTGACATGCTGCCTGCTCACCCTGACTAACACTAAGCTAACAAAAGAAATAAAACAATTGTGATCTGAACTCTGAGTATAGACTGCGTGGCTGTTTTAGAGTACAAAACACTTTCAGAGATCGCTGTACATAAGCTACAGGAATTCACTCTACCCACACCACTACAAGCCAATTAGTATGTGAAGTAGATCCCACCACTGCCAAACACTTGTGATGACCGTGCCCTGGCCCAACAATCAAGGAGCCTCAGTCCTCACCACTAACATCAGGGAGGTTGTCTCCTAGAAGAGGAAAGGATAACTAATACACACAGTAAAGTACAATTTCCTACACATAGATCACAGTCAGTCTGGGGCTGGCTGCTCCATTACTCACCAGGTCCCCAATAACACTCCCCACTGACACAGCTATAGGGTCCAGGTCTCAGCCTAACTGGGCAAGCTAGAACCTCCAGCACCCTCTCTGTCCAACCAGAGCTTCGTGTCTCTGCCAAGTAGCTGACACAACACACACACACTTTGAGATAAGTATTTATACAACTTTACAGACTCTCCTGGCAAAGGCTGACACAGATTCTCCAGCTGTGCCCCTTTACCCAGACTATACAGTAGTAATTACTGCCACCTCCCAGTTAATAATATCAGCTACTAAAAGGTCCTTAAAAGGGTGTCCAATTATTACTGTGCAATATTATAATCCAATGGTAGTATGATTAACAGTCAAGGAGTACTTTAGAGTGGCCTATTACAATAACCTCTATAAATATGCACTGTACTCTAGAGCTTATCTCTACACAAACCAGTCACAGGTAGAAGGTTTTAAAAATATTTAATAATAAATAATTAAAACACAAGACAAAACTACTACACCACAGAGATATCTAAGAGTTCAGAGATCACACAGAGACTTAAAATAATACAGTAGGACAGGTTGAATTTCAAAGAAAAATACCTAATTAATCTTTACTAGCTTTAACTATTCCTACAAGAAATCACAGTGCTAAAAACTTACATGTGAGCATAAGCAGACTGCTGGTAAGATGGCTATCAAGATCAAAATGCTCTATATTTCTCTCTGAGACACAGTTTATAAAACATCACTAACAAACATGTCTCTGGGTCCTCCCCAGATTTCATTATTTTTGACACTTTGGTTTTCCCAGTATTCATATTGCATCATTTTGACACCTGCTCTGAGTTCCCAGGCTAATAGAAACTCCATTTACATAATTTAGCAAGCTTACACCTGCACAGGAGAATACAACACTAAAAGGCATTTCACATATACACTCTAGCAATTAGTCCTTAGTTAACACAATAGACAGAATGTCTTCAGCCAGCCTGACTGGAACCAACTTTAAAGATCAAAGAATGTCATAAAATCATTTCAATTTCAAAAGACAAATTTGAAAGGCTTGACTTAGTTTTTCTTTACAGTAAAGGGGCAATGTTGTAACAATCTTGAAGTTCACATTTTACAGTGTTTTTCTTTCATTTAAAAAGACAAGGCTGTATTTTACATTTCTTTATACAGTTGATAGAATTATATATCAAATTCTATTTGAATAGGCTGGCAGCCTTCGCCCATCTCTCCCCAATCATCACAGGTTGCTTCATTATGCCTTATTATTTTGAAGAAGTCGCCAGGAATAAAGGAAGGAAAGTGCTTAATTAATCATTTTTTTGTGTCTTTGTGTCTTGTATGAGCATCCTGTTTTTTTAAAAAAAACATTACCCAGTTATACCAATAGTCACTGTATTCAAAACTCAGCTTACTTACAACACATTAACCAGTTATACCCCTTCTCACTTTATTCAACATTCGGTTTACTTACAGCACATTACCCAGTTATAACCCTTGTCACTTTATTTAAATGTTGCAACTATATTTTATCCCTGTAAATCATATGGACCTGAACACACAGGATCATGTTGGTTGGGTAAAGTTCTTGTCAAATGAGCTACATGTTGTTTGCATCGGAAACCCCACCCCCTGCCCAGAAAACCACAGTGAAAAACTTCTCTAAAGCAAATTTCACACGCCTCAAAACCGAGGCGAAATCCTTCAAAGCCCCCGGGCCTGTGGAAAATACGTCCCAGACCGCAGAATCCTTTATAAACGCATTCTATGAACACCTTCAGGAATGCATGGATCATGCAATCCCAAATAAAACCAAGACCCAATCCTCCAAAGGCAGACGTCCTGTCTGGTGGACCCCAGCCATAAACAAACTATACAATAGAAGGAGGAAGCTACTACATGATAGAGCAAAATCCCAAAAAGGGAAGGCATCTCTGATCAGTATTAGCAAAAAACTACGGGCACTCATAAAATCGTCTAAGGCCAGTTTCGAGAGAAAAATTGCACAGGACACTAAGGATAATCACAAGGCTTTCTTTAGTTATGTTAGGAACCTGGGTGGGAATTCCCAGATATGCTCAGAATTAGTCCAAAATGACAAAAAATACACCGAGCCCACAGACATTGCCAACATCCTAGCAGACAGGTTCAGTGCAAACTTCTCCCCCCTCTCCCCACCAAAAGGACAAATATCTATCCCAACAGATATCAGATGCTCAGGTAAGAGCCGCCCTCTCCAAAGCAAAAAACACAGCATCAATGGGACCAGATGGTGTCCCGGGCTGCGTCCTACATGAACTCCAAGAAAAGCTAAACCCAAACATAAAACTACTGTTCAATCTTAGCCTTACTACAGGATATGTACCCAAAGAGTGGCGTACAGCAACAGTGGTCCCTCTCCACAAAGGTGGTGCCTCAATGGATCCTGGAAACTATCGCCCCATAAGCCTGATTAGCTTGGTCTGCAAAGCTATGGAAAGGATCATCATGGACCTCATAAATAAAGATATTGGGGACCTACAGACACTGGATCCTACCCAGTTTGGCTTTGTTAAGGGCAGATCCTGCCTCTTAAACCTGGTCGATTTCTTTGAAACAGTCACCAAGGCCATTGACGAGGGAAGGTGGTCCACACAGCCTACCTGGACCTTGCAAAAGCCTTGATACAATACCCCACTGGCATTATAGATAAGCTCACCAGCTTAAATATAAACCCCTAAGTCACTAGATGGGTTGCAAACTGGCTCAAGGACAGAACCCACATGGTTAGAATTGCTGGAGCCATGTCAGACTCCAAACCAGTTACAAGTGGCGTCCCACAAGGCTCAGTCCTGGGACCTCTCTTGTTCGGTATATATTTCTCGGCGGTACAGGCCAACACGGAAGGACTGTGGCTGACCAAGTTCGCAGATGACTGCAAAATGGGCACCATAATCAACACTCCAGCCGACACAAGCATCCTCCAAAAGGGCCTCATAGAAACAGACAACTGGTGCCAGAGCCATGGCCTCAAGCTAAACGCCAAAAAGTGTATAGTCATCCCCTTTGGCAAAAACAAAGTGCCCACAAATTACCACATAGGTGGTAATCCATTAAGTACAGAAGAAGTCATTAGGGACCTGGGGACCCAAGTTGATAGCAATCTCTCATTTGACAACCACATGGCCAAAGTGGTTAGAAAAACATTTTATATAGCCCACCTAATCATGAAGGGATTCACATCTAGATCAGGGAGGTCATCGCACCTCTTTACTCATCCCTCATCAGGCCCATAATTGAGTACAATGCCCCTTTTGGGATGTACCTTACCAGACACCTGCAGCAACTGGAAAGACCCCAAAAGTACCTCACCAAGAGGATCAAAGGGCTCAAACAGATGCCATATGCTGCCCGGTTAAAGAAACTCCAGCTCTACTCAGTGGCATACCGCCTGCTCAGAGGCAATCTGTGCCTGACGATAAAGCCATGTCCAACCCGAATTAATGGACATGCTGCACCTCAGAAAATCCAAATCCCATTGAGCTACGCCGAGAGACTTGAACCTCAGCACTGAAATAAATAGGACATGCTGGAGGGACAGATTCATAACCCAGAGGCTCCCTTCACTCTGGAATAAAATCTCAGTCCAGGTTAGGCAGAGTCCCACATTGACTCTCTTCAAGAGGAATCTTGATGAGTGGATGGGAGATTGTAGGTTTACCCCGGCTATCACTTCTGTGTCACTGTTAGACAGAGGCACAGTATACTAACCTCAAAAAAAGGCATAGCAAAATTAATTTAAAATGGGTGGCGAAAGCCAAACACACTCTGGCTAGGCTTATAAATGCCCTAGGGCAGATAGCCTAGTATGAACCTATGAACCTATGAACCTATGAACAAGAAAACAACAAAGATGGTTTTAGACATCATGTCACCAGAAGGGTTGAGTTTGAGATTCTGTGGCAACTGAGTTACAGGGTGTGTCTGCCTGCTGAGCAGTACAATAAGCATTAGAAATGACGAATGGCTCACCTGTACAGGAAACGTGAGAAATGACAAACGACTCACCTGTACAGGAAACGTGAGAAATGACAAACGAATCACCTGTACAGGAAACATGAGAAATGACAAACAACTCACCTGCATATTCAGGCGTCCTCGGTGGGCACCCAGTCCAAACCGTTGATAGCTTGAAGCTCGCAGCTGGGTATCTTCTACCCGGAGAGACTCCAGTCCCAGCGGAGGGCATTCTTAAGAAAAAAGGAAGAATATAATTCACAGAATCATTCAACAAACTCTGGTAAACTCAATAAAAGATAACTCTGCAGTTCATTTCAGAACACATATTCAAGGAGAAACTCTTAAACAAATATATGCAGTTTAAATATCAGTTGTTTTATTCAATGAAAACACAAACACTCATATGAAAAGACTGACTCAAGTTAATTTTTGAGTGGAAGTGTAAGCCTTGCTGGTAAGAAAAACAAATGAATTTCTCTTGTTTTGTCTAATTAACTAGTGGAGACCCTGTATAACATTTTAACCTGCTCTACAATCACCCGTCTCCCCCTTTCCTTGGAGGTTCTTTATTCAACACGTGCATGCCTACAGCCACCTGCTCGTCATTCCGTTTTGTGTTAGAGGACTGATGTAACCATTTACCACTCCTTTGGTTTAGAAACCTCCTTAACATTCATTATTTATTTGTTTTATTCACATTACTACAGGGTTCAGACTTTAACAACTTCACACAGAAATCAAGCTTCTTTACTTTTGTACAAACTCTCTCAAAGTTCTCCGGCTTTTTTCTAGTTCTTTCCCCAACACCTCTTTTATTTTGTTAGATTTATATTATGATATTACATCAACCTCTCTCAGTCATCACTACCCCTCTGTTCTCCACTGCACCTTCTAAAATATCACTGATTTATTTTACCAAGAAATATGAAAAAAAACAAAGAAAAGGGTAACTTCATGGATACAGTTTATTTTCATGAAAGTCTTATAAACATTAAAGTAAGAAAAACAACCACAATAGGACAAAATATCCACAAAAGCTTTCATGTAAAACTGCAAAAAGAATAGCAAACCACATATAAATTCAGCTTTATTTATTTTTAGTTAATTTTAGAACGGTAACACTTTTACTTTCATTTAACAGGTTATTCCATAAATGCAAACTTCTGTTCTGGAAAATAAATGTATTTACTTATTTATGTAGGTATGTATGTATGTTTTGTTGGCGGAGGGGGTGTCCCCTGCATAATGACATTATTTACTGGAGGCCAGTAAATAATATCAATATTAAATTAGCACCAAGAAAAGGTGTTTAGTATAAACATTTGATACAAGGTGCATGATTTAATTTGCAAAGAGCCTTAGACATCTTTATTCACTCACTTTTTTATTAGCAGAGAAATTACATATGGAAAACGGGACATAATATAGCACTGGCTGGAATTTTAAAACATTGGGTTATTAATGGGACTGCTGAGGAACTGGATATATATTTGCAGGTTTCTAAAGATGGTGCAATAAATATACTCAAAGTCATACCTCAAAAGACTGCTAGACATTTGCCTGCCAGAAAACAACAGTTTGCAGTATACTGGACACTGTAGCAATGTTACAGATGCCATACATTTAACCAAATTCAATTCTCAGGTCCATCTTATGCCAGAAAGACTATTATGTCTAGTGTTATGCATCGTTATGTTACATTCAGAATATACTGCCTTAGCCTCCTTTAAAAAGCATTCATTTAAATTAATGTATGTTTAGACATGTTTGTAAGTTTAACACATGCTCATAATTAGTAAGAAAAAAATAGTACAAAATATAGCAATGGACCACCTGATCTGTAACCTTAGAGTGTAAAATGTGCCACATTTAAATCATTCACTTTCCCGGTCAACAAATGTTAAATAAAATAAATACAATTCAACTGATATTGCCAACATATTGGCCGACAGGTTCAGTGCGGACTTTACCCCCTTTTCACCCCCTAAAGGGGCTATCACAATACCTGAATAATGCCAAGTCCCTTTTATCACAGCTACACAGGTAAAAAATGCACTGTCCAAAGCCAAGAGTACAGCTTCCATGGGACCTGATAATATCCCTAGCTGTGTTCTACATGAATTACAAAGTGAACTGGCACCACACCTGAGTACCCTGTTCAATCACATCCTCATTTCAGGCTTTGTTCCTACCAAATGGTGCAGTGCTGCAGTCATCCCACTCCACAAAGGGGGAGCGACTACAGACCCTGGGAACTACTGCCCCACTAGTCTGACAAGTTTGATATGTAAGGCTATGGAGCACATCATCATGGACCTTATGAATAAGGACATAGGGAATCTCCAAACGCTGGACCCTGTGCAGTTTGGGTTTGTGAAAGGTAGATCATGCCTGCTCAACCTGATAGACTTCTTTGAGTCTGTCACCAGAGCTGTGGATGAGGGCAAGGTAGTTCACATAGCCTACCTAGATCTTTCCAAGGTCTTTGACACAATCCCTCACTCAGGAATCATAGACAGACTCACTAAACTAGGCATAAACCCCTATGTCATAAGATGGGTTGCCAACTGGCTCACTGACAGAACCCACACTATGAAAGTAGCTGACTCTAAATCTGACTACTGACCAGTTACAAATTGTGTCCCACAGGGATCAGTCCTAGGTCATCTCCTGTTTGGCATCTACTTCTCTGAAGTTCAAGCCAACACAAAGGGACTCTGGCTGACCAAGTTCGCAGATGATTGCAAACTGGGAGCCATTATTGATTCTCCAGCTGATGTAGACATTCTACAAAAAGGCTTCACTGACACCATTGACTGGTGCCAGAACCATGGCCTTAAGCACAATGCCAAAAAGTGCATTGTTATTCCCTTTGGGAAAAGTTCGGTGCCCATGCACTACCACATAGGCGGTAGTTCACTAAACACTGAAGGTGTGATAAGAGACCCGGGGACACATGTTGACAGCAACCTCTCCTTTGATAACCACGTTACCACTGTAGTCAGAAAGTCCTTCTATGTGGCACATCTCATTAAAAAAGGTTTCTCATCCAGGAAGAAAGAGGTCATCATCTCTCTCTACTCGTCCCTCATTAGACCTATTATAGAATACAACACCCTATTTGGTACCTCACTAGACACCTACAACAACTGCAAAGGCCACAAAAATACCTCACTAAGAGGATCTTAGGCCTTAGACACATGCCCTATACAGACAGACTCAAAAAGTTCCAGTTATACTATGTCTCTTATCACCTACTTAGAGGCGATCTCTGCTTGACCTACAAAGCCATATCTGACCCAGAGCTGCTAGATATGCTACACCTAAAGAAATCCCAATCCCTCCATGCCACATGGTCCAGGGACCTAAATCTCATTACCACAATAAACAGAACATGCTGGAGGGACAGGTTCCCAACTCAGAGATTTCCCATACTCTGGAACAGACTTCCCATTCATACCAAGCAGAGCACTTCACTGGCCCTCTTTAAGAGAAATCTTGACGAGTGGATGGGCGATAGGAAGTTCACCCCTGGGATCACTTCAGTGGCCTTGCCTGACAGGGGCACTAGGAACTAACTTTGGGCAGCATGATGCTAGGGAATCTTCTTGAGCTAGGCTTATATAGGCTCCAGGGCCATTAGCCTAGTACACAGCTATGAACCTATCTCCAGTTTCTCATATACACATGTCTCATTTCTTTATTATAGGTATAGGACATCTTTATGAAAAATTACCTTACAAATAGGTTTTTGCTGAGACGTCTGTATCGATTCCTCTCCTTTATCAACAGTGAATACTTCAACATGCCACACAAACAAACATTACACACCCATATAATTCATCACATACATGCATACACATATACACACACACACGCACACACACGCACGCACACACACACACACACACACACACACACACACACACACACACACACACACACAACTCATCACATACACACACACACACACACACACACACACACACACAAAACACATCACATACATACACACACACTCCCATACAACCCATCACATACATGCACACACACACACACACACACACACACACACACACAACCCATCACATACATACACAAACACCCATACAACCCGTCACATACACACACACACACACACACACACACACACACACACACACACACACACACACACACACACACACACACACACACAGTTTTGCTCAAATTAACTTTACATTAGTCATGACCTGAGCTCAGCATTGCCATGTACAAATGGACACAGGTACTCTCAGATTGCCTGAAATGTACATAATACACAATGGTTTTATCACTCACTAAACCTCTGCATGCTTTTTCACCCCCATAACATATACTCACTGTCATGCATGACTCTATTCCAAACATACTCCCATTTATCAGTCACAATAACCAGACTTGCACACAACACCACATGTACCTGTCATGTGACACAGCAAAGGTTCACTTGTCAGGCTGTGCCCAGCATGTGCTATAGACATGCCAGTGGGTTGTACTCTCTAATACCCAGAGTGAAAGGGTGCATTTCACATAAAAAACATTCACATATCGATGCCATTTTCCTCAACCAGCACTTAGCACATGTCTGTAGAATGATTTATGTAAGCAACTGTGTCTTACAGAGAAAGATAAACAACTAAAAATAATAACATGAAAGCAAGGATGTAGCTGTAAAATATGGTTCAGATACACTTACAAGTCTGGTGTGTCACTCAAGGACATTAACCTTAACCAAATTATATATTAATGGACTCACTGTATAAATAGATCTTGCATATGTAATGCATGTAGGCATTGCAAAGATATTGTGACTGAAAATACCTAAATGAATACAATCCCTAAGCCTACAAGGATTGCAAAGTTTTTTTTTTTTTTTAATTTTTTTTTTAATTTCTGGCTACAATAATTGACAAATCGATGCAGCTGAGGGTAGGTAAGATGGCAGTCTGAAGCATCATGTGACTGTTGACAGCGCGGTAAGCCACACATAAGTCAGCCACTCACAGGCTGTGACTGTTGGGCAGTACCAAATGTGTGTGTGTTTGGGGGGGGTTGAACTCACTGTACTGTTCATCTCTTTCAGTGTGTTCTTCACCGGTGACAAACTCAGATGTATTTGTTACAATGGAGTTCTTCAGGTACTACTCGCACTATTTCCCTGCCTTTAATGTTGCTCTGTTTTCTTTATTATGATGAAGTGCGTAGGGTACTACTTGCATTATTAACGTGCCTTTAATGTGGCCCTGTTTTTACATCTTGCTGTCTTATCATTCTAACATTAGATGACAAATTGGGTACATATACAGACTTTCCAAACATAAAATCATTCAAATAACTGAACTTTTTCTTCACTTAAAAGTTTCATTTAGACATAGAGTCTGTATCAAGCAGTGTCAGTGGTACAACAGGTAGCACACTTCCATTGGTGAGGAAGGACATAGGGTCTAGTCCCTCACTGGGTAGATGTATTTCTGACATTGCAGTGCAGTATGGGTGGGAGGTTTCTGCACTCCTGAGTCTGTCATCCAAAATTAGTACAATAAAAACATGGCTAGTAATCCAACAATATAATTTTCAGACACATAAACATATGTTTATGCCATCCATGTGAAGCAGAGTTCCTCCCTAATCCAATTCAAGTGCGACTTGGACAACTGGATGGGAAACCAGAAATGTATCCCTGGTTTGGCACCTATGTCTCTGATGCAAACAGGTAACCTGTAAATGGCTCATCTCCCAGGCCCATGCTTACACTTATCAAGGGCATCAGAACTTGTCAAAGATGTGGGGTGTATGGCTAGGCTTAAAAAGGCCCTTGTGGTCGTTAGCCTAGTAAACACCTATGAACCTATATTCCCCCTCACTTTCTTGCAGAACAATTTCCTTAGCTCTCCCAATATCAAAACACAATCCCAGATTTTGTTAAACAATGATTCTTCACATTGTTACCCAAATATGCAATAATACCTCAATTAGACTGTATCTTTCAAACATACATAAATAGGCAAAGACCTGTAGTAATAGCTATACAAAACCACATACAATGTGATAGGAAAAAGAATCACCTTTATAAGAATTAACAGCATCTGCCAAAATAACTGAATTCTGCAACAGCCTTAACAAAACACCTGAAGGGCTTTCTTCAGAACTACAAATGAGACAAATGTTGATCTCTAACGTATTTCATGCCAGCTTTAATCAGTAATTTCACTAAGAAATGTATTTAAGAAAACACAACTTAGTCTAACTAGCAGTATTTTGCATATAGTGTTATAGTTTGTGTTTATTAATATAATGGGCCTCCAATTTTGAAGGTCTCCTTTTAGCCCTTTCTTTTTAAATATAAACCTTATAAGACTGTCATACAGAGACTCACTGGTTATACCAATATCCAGCCATTCATTTAATACACTGAGAAAAATACGTTTCTGTCTCTCAGACATAGTTTTATAAAACCCATAGTTAATGCCCTCTGTACCTGGGGATGAATCAGCAGAAAGGTCAAGCAAAACACAATCTCATTCTGACAAAAATATCTAACCATAAAATACTTTAATGTCTTCTGCAGAAATATGAGGGAGTCTGCATTATAACAGTGTCACAGGGGAAGACGTCTGAACATAAGTTTCCGCTGCCTGCATTATTTTACATTGGGTTATGGCTATGACGCCATCAGGATTAAGCAACCCTAGTATTAATTCAGGCTCTTTTTAACTACTTATTTAAAAAGATGGAGATAATCCTTGTTTTGAACCTCGAATAGCATATCATTGCTTTGCTAAAATAATACCTATTCTAGCAACTGTATGTGTTAATAAACCTCTCTCACTTTCTAGGCAAACATCTAGAGACTGTAACGGAGACTCGTGATTCTTCCAAACAGAGAAACACTTACTCTTTTTTTGACTGAGAAGTTATTTTTCTATAGAAGAAAATACAGTTTTATGTCTTGCTTTTTAAGAGTCCGCCACTGTGACCAGTTTTCACTAAAGGCAATTAAAGTGGCTACTTGTTGCCATAACAGATGCAACGTATCTTTCCATTCTAGTGTTCATTCTACCACCCAATTAACTTTTTAATACCTTTACCAACTGTTAAACGACATACACTAGTAACAAACTCATAATCTAATACCATATAGTCAGTTATATTTGCATGAATAAGAGAAAAGAATTTAAAGAAAACATTTTCCATTTATTTTTATTTTGCATTTGTTTACCGGGAAAGTCTGACCTGACAAAATGTCCTTTGTTGAGCAGAGGCCCAGGGGGAAAAGTTCCACATTTATAAATAACAGTACAATACATACATACACAACATACAGATATAAATATTGATTCAATCTATAAGGAATGCTATTCAAATATAAAAATAACTGGTTCTGTTCTTTTAGCTGCCTTAAGATGTCTATTTCCTAACCAGGGTTTGTACAAGAGCAGGTCCAGGATTCAGAGAGGTGTGATTTGAGAAGCTAAGCTTTTTAAAGTTGGAAGTGTTAGTAGTTCTGATAATTAATGGCAGGGAATTCCAAGTTTGGGCTATGCAGTTTGAGCAAAGGGAAACTCAATAATCTATATAAGAAAAAATAATCAATCTCAGTGGATAATCTGCCTCTGTGATAATACAGCCCTATGTAAGGTCCTTGAGGTCCTAAAGCAATATTACTAGGGTGTAATATCTGTAATGCAGCAACTTTACAGCTACACTTTTTGACTGCTTTCATATGGAGGTTGTAATCTCCAATAATTGGACAATTAACACTTAAAATATGTTATGTTACACAAAATACATCTCCCTAGGTTTTTTATTAGGAGGAGCATAAATGAGTCTAAAACTCCCCACCCAGGATTGCATATCACAAATAAGACTCTGCCCTGGAATAGCAGGTCCTATATCTAACAAAGAAATACTGGCTTTATACACAATAGCTAAACCAAGAACATAAATCTCTTCCAAAGCTCAAAACAAGTTTTTGCCTCCAAACAACCACAGTCTTTTTTTATAATTATTAAGTAATCTTATATCAATTAAACAGACAATGTCAGGCCCCTCTCATATATAACAATGTAGAATCTGTAATCTGAGATGCTTGTTATTCAAGGTTCTCACATTTAAACTGCCAACAAGGCATCATTTTCTTTTCTTCCCAGAATGATTTTAGTCCCCTGTCTTGGCTTCCTTTTATGTACCCTCTTACCAACAGTAGGGTTACTATTTTCATTGAATTCCAGAACGTTCTGTATCATCATGGCCACACACCCCCCCACCAATATGGACCCTGCTGCTGTTTGTAAAGTATGCTCAGAGTCACTGTCAGGCACCTCTTCTATAATTAATGTTAGAAACATACTACAAGTAGTAAGACAGACATTTTCTTACACAGCCTTGATATGAGGTGCTAGAACGTTTTCCCCGGGAGACTTCTCAGCCCTTGATATATTGTTTTTATGTTTAGCATCCTCTATAACTTACTTAGCATCTACCACATCCTTTGTAAGTAACTTGGGACAGTCAAAGCAAAAATCTGTGGCAGTTTTACATTCCTTACAAGAAGAAACACAATTAGAAACAGACTGGCCTAGAGCACCACACTGACTCCAGTGCTGCTTATAATAATTTTAATTTTAAGGAACCAAAAAAAAAAACAAGTTTAGACTGCCCTTTATAGTTACACACATGCTCTGTAATCATGACAGTGGGGATATGGTTTACGTCCAATGCTGTTTAGCTAGCAAAACCCATACTTGCCAAAACCCATTCCACAAACCCGTATTATAATCAAACATCTTCTTAATATCAAAAACACATTTAAAGTGAAGTGAGAAATATTGCATAATAAAAGTATCATTAATATCCACAATTCTAAACTGTAGAATCAGTTTTCATTTAAAGTTCCTATTTAGAGCTGAAAAAGTATAGTGCGCCCCTGGCTGGCACAAACTTTTCAGATCAACCTGCTGTAAAAATCATTCTGGTTAGATCCGAATACAAACTAATCACCATGGAAATCCACATCTCACCCACACCCCCCACAAAGGTATCCACCATGAAAAACTTCTCTAATGTTGACTTTGGACTCCTAAAACAGAGGTGGCTAACTTCACGGCACCCATGTCAATGGAAAATAGATGCATGACTGCCAAATCATACACCGATGCACTGTACAAACATGTACACAAATGCATGAAAATAGCCATACCCAACAGAACCAAGACGGTCTCCTCCAAAAAAAGGAAGCCAGGCTTTTGCTCCCCTGCCATTAATAAACTCTACAACAGAAGGAAGAAACTGTTGCAGAAAAAGGTAACATTCCAAGACTGGAAAAAACTCCCTTATTAGCCTCAACAAAAAGTTGAGATCCCTCATCAAAACTTCCAAAGCCAGTTATGAAGGCAGAATTGTGGCAGACACTAAAAACAATCACAAAGCCTTCTTTAGCTATATCAATAACCTCCATAGTAATACCCAGATTTGTTCTGAGTTACTGCACAATGGTGCCTCCTATACTGATCCAACAGATATTGCCAACATACTGGCCGACAGATTCAGTGCCAACTTTACCCCTCCCCCAAAGGACCAATCTCAATACCGGAAGAATGTCAGGCACCCTGTATTACTGCATCTCAGTTTAAAGCTGCATTGTCTAAGGCCAAAAATACAGCATCCCTGGCTGTGTTGTACATGCATTACAAAGTGAACTGGCACCACATCTGTGTGCTCTGTTCACTCACAGCCTCACTTCGGGCTTTGTCCCTACTGAATGGTGCACTGCTACAGTCATCCCTCTCCATAAAGGAGGAGTGACTACAGACCCTGGAAATTATTGCCACGTTAGCCCGATGAGTCTGATATGTAAGGCTATGTAGTGCATTATCATGGACCTAATTAACAATGATATAAGGAATCTCCAAACTCTAGATCCAATGCAATCAGGTTTTGTGAAAAGTAGATCATGACTGCTCAACCTGGTCGACTTCTTTGAGTCAGTCACCAGAGCGGTGGATGAAGGTAAGGCAGTTCATACAGCCTACCTTGATCTGGCCAAGGCCTTTGATACCATTCCTCACTCAGGAATTATTAATAAACTCACCAAACTAGGCATCAACCACTATATCGTTAGGTGGGTTGCAAATTGGTTCACAGATAGAACACTCAGTGTGAAAGTAGTGGACTCTGCCGACCAGTCATGAGTGGAGTCCCACAGGGATCAGTCCTGGGTCCTCTCCTGTTTAACATCTACTTCTCAGAAGTTCAGGCCAATGCAGAGGGACTCTGGCTGACCAAATTTGCAGACAACTGCAAACTGGGAGCCATTATTAACTCCTCAAGTGATGCAGACATCCTACAGAAAGGCCTCACTGAGACCAATGACTGGTGTTGAAACCATGGCCTTAAGCTTAATGTCAAAAAATGTGTCATCCTCCCCTTTGGGAAAGAACTCAGCTCCCACTAATTATCACATCAATGGGAGCCCACTGAACACTGAAGGTGTTATAAAAGATCTGGGGACAAAGGTTGACAGCAACCTAACCTTCGACCACCACATTGCCACTGTGGTCAGAAAGTCCTTCTATGTGGCACATCTCATTACCAAGGGTTTTGCATCCAAGAAGAAAGAGGGTTGGGACGGTGGCTTAATGGCTAAGGTGTTTGCCTTACAAACACAAGGTGCAGGGTTTGAGTCTCACAAGGGTTAACTGGCTAGGCTCAAAATGGCTCACAGGGGCAGTTAGCCTAGTACTAAACTATGACCCTATGAGTCATCATTTCTCTCTGCTCTTCCCTCATGAGACCAATCATAGAGTATAATGCCCCATTTGGCATGTACCTCACTAGACACCTGCAACAGCTGAAGTGGCCACAAAAGTACCTCACAAAGAGGATCCTAGGCCTTAAACCCATGTCTTATACAGACAGACTCAAAAAATTCCAGCTATTCTCTGTCTCATATCATCTACTAAGAGGCGATCTCTGCTTGACTTACAAAGCCATGTCTGACCCAGCTCTGTTAGAAATGCTTCATCTAAAGAAATCCCAATCCCTCCACACCACACGTCCAGAGACCTCAACCTCATTACCACAATCAACAGAACATGCTGAAGGGACAGGTTCATAACACAGAGACTACCCATGCTCTGGAATAGACTTCCCATACATGTCAAGCAGAACACCTCACTAGCCCTCTTCAAGAGAAATCTTGATGAGCGGATGAGAAATAGAAAGTTCGCCCCAGGGATCACTCAAGTGGATCTACCTGATAGAGACACTGGGAACTAATGACGGGTGGCACAATGCCAGGCACTTCTATGGGCTAGGCTTGTAAAGGCCCAAGGGCCATTAGCCTAGTACACATCTATAAACCTATGCAGTCTCAACAGTGTCAAAGGTGATATCACAAATGGTGTCCATCCTTGCATGTATAAATGCACGAATGACATTCTTATATCATATGCAAAAGTTTTAAACACTTGCAGTTGTGCTTTCAACTCCTCAGATGGTGAACTATAGAATTTTAAGTCATCCAAAAAAGCAGAAGAGAAGTTTTTAAACAAGTTTGTTTTCTGAGAGCCAAATTGTAACCATGACTTAATCTGTTAAATAAACAGCTTATTAGGTTATGGACGAGATAAAAAAGTAGTGGTGACAGAGTCACCATGGAATATCCCCCCTTTGAACTTTTACTCCTGGGATAATAAGTTGCCCTATGTTGTGGCTTAGCCGAAAAGCCATTTGCCACTGTTTCATAGTCATTGTAATGTAATGGATTAAATAAGGGTGCATCTTGTACATCTGTATGCACTCCTTTTTCCATGAATGCAGGATGGTGTCAAATGCTTTTTTGTAATCTATCCATGCCATACTTAGATTTTTCTCCTTTTTATAATTCTCTGTTAGCATCAGATGACCCTTTGTTCTGTATGACTTTGGAAGGCAAGTTATTAATCTACAGTTTTTAGGATGTCTTGCAGGTTGATCAGGATTTAACACAGGAATGATTAAGGAGGGTGAATTGAAACTAACTACTCAGCCAAGCTCCTCGTGGTGTCCTGCAGAGTACTACAAGCACCAGAGCGACAAAAAAGTGACTTTCAACTGATTAAGTATTTTTTATTTCTCTGCATTTTTCCTGTGACTGCTAATTTCACCAAAAAACGCAGCATTTCTGTGCCTTAAAAAAACTTTCCTTGCTGCATACTATACTGTTTTTTGCTGTTTGCACTTTTAAAGTCGTTTAAGTAATTTTTTTGTGTTGTTTAACTGTTGTAGGCTACACACTAAAGTGCGCTAGTCTGTTATAAGCATTTAAAGTGTTTTTGTGAAAGTTTGTTGTATCTTCTGCTAAAAAAAAAAGAAAAAACAAAAACATATTCTTGTTTCCTGGCTTTTCTAAGCTAGTCTAGTCCAGTTTTCAGGTTCTGCTGAATTCAGGGCTGTGGTATAAGTTCCTGTGTTGCCCATATCCTTACAAGACGTGACAACATATCGGGCCTGATCATCACCAACATGGGGGATCAGTGCTCCACACCAGAGGTAAACCCCTCGCTGGTAAGATCATACATAAACTAATCACACTGGACATCCACATCCCGACCCCACCCCCAGTCAAGGAAACCACTGTGAAAAGCTTTTCAAAAGCCAACTTCACACTTCTCAAGATCTAGGTGAAAAGTTTCAAAGCCCCCTTGCTAAAGGACAATGCTGCCCAAACCGCAGAATCCTTTACAAATGCATTCTATGAGCACCTACAGGAATGCATGGATCGAGCCATCCCAAGTAAAACCAAGACTCACTCCTCCAAAAAGAGGATACCAGTCTGGTGGTCCCCAGCCATAAATAAGCTATACAACAGAAGGAGGAAACTATTACATGATAGAGCAAAATCCCAAAAAAGGAAGGCATCCCTGATCAGTATCAGCAAGAAACTACGATCCCTCATAAAATCATCCAAGGCCAGCTTCGAAAGAAAAATTGCCAAAGACTCTAAAGATAATCACAAAGCCTTCTTTAGCTATGTCAAGAATCTAGGTGGCAACTCTCAGATATGCTCTGAGCTAGTGCAAAATGGCAAAAAATACACTGAATCAACTGACATTGCCAACATCCTGGCTGACAGGTTCAGTGCAAACCCCCCCCCCCCCAAAAAGGGCCTGTGTCCATCCCAGAAGAATGCAGAGCCCTAGACATCACAGACATGCAGATAAAAGCAGCCATCTCCAAAGCTAAAAACACAGCATCAATGGGACCGGATGGTGTCCCAGGCTGCATCTTACACGAGCTCCAAAATTTACTAAACCCTCACCTAAATTCACTTTTCAAACTCAGCCTTACCACAGGCTATGTACCCAAAGAATGGCGTATAGCAACAGTCATCCTGCTCCACAAAGGTGGTGCCACAACAGAACCTGGGAACTATCGCCCTATAAGCCTAACTAGCCTGGTCTGTAAAGCTATGGAGCGAATCATCATGGAACTCATAAACAGAGACATTGGGAACCTCCAGACACTGGATCCTACCCAATTTGGCTTTGTTAAAGGCAGATCCTGCCTCCTAAACCTAGTTGACTTCTTTGAAACAGTTTCCAAGGCCACAGATGAAGGAAAGGTAGTCCACACAGCCTACCTGGACCTCAGTAAGGCCTTCAACACCATTCCCCACTCTGGCATAGATAAGCTCACCAGCTTGAACATTAACCCCTATGTCATGAGATGGATTGCCAACTGGCTCACGGATAGAACACACATGGTCAGAGTTGCGGGTGCCATGTCTGACTCTAAACCAGTTACAAGTAGCGTCCCACAGAGCTCGGTCCTGGGACCCCTCCTGTTTGGTATATACATCTCTGAGGTACAGGCAAGTACGGGAGGACTATGGCTGACCAAGTTCACAGATGACTGTAAACTGGGGGCCATATTCGACTCACCGGTTGACACAGACATCCTCCAGAAGGGTCTCACAGAGACATACCTGGTGTCAGAACCATGGCCTCAAGCTAAATGCCAAAAAATGCATAGTCATCCCCTTTGGGAAAAACAAAGTGCCCACGAATTATCACATAGATGGTAATCCACTAAGTATGGAAGATGTAATTAGGGACCTGGGGACCCAGGAAGATAGCAACCTCTCCTTTGATAATCACATTGCCAAAGTGGTTAGAAATTCCTTCTATGTAGCCCACCTAATCACAAAAGGGTTCACACCTAGATCAAGAGAGGTCATTGTGCATCTTTACTCATCACTCATTAGGCCCATAATAGAGTACAATGCCCCATTTGGAATGTACCTTACTCGACACCTGCAACAGCTGGAAAGACCACAGAAGTACTTCCCCAAGAGGATCATGGGCCTCAAACAGATGCCCTATGCAGCTTGACTAAAGAAACTCCAGCTCTACTCAGTTGCTTACCGCCTACTCAGAGGTGATCTATGCCTGACGTATAAAGCCATGTCCAACCCAGAATTAATGGACATTCTCAACCTCAAGAAAAACAAATCTCTTAGAGCCACATGCTCCAGTGAATTCAACCTCAGCACAACAATAAACAGGACATGCTGGAAGGATATATTCCTGTCCCAGAGACTTCCCTCACTCTGGAATAGAATCCCAGTTTATGTTAGGCAAAGCCCCTCACTGACTCCCTTCAAGAGAAATCTTGACGAGTAGATGGGAAATCATAAATTTACCCCTGGGATCATTTCAGTGGCCCTGCTAGACAGAGGCACAGGAAAGTAATTTAAAAGGGAGGCAAAAGCCAACACATTCTGGCTAGGCTTATAAATGCCCTCGGGCAGATAGCCTAGTACCTACCTATGAACCTATAAAAGATGAAAGGTTAATAATGGTGGCCCAGGACAGTGGACAACATACTCATTGGTTATAAAGTCCATTGAACATGTGGGAGAAACAGACAAATGTAGGTTTTGTAAAACTAAACTGGAAACAGTCACACCTCGTTGCTGGTTGTGACACACTGATGACAGAAGGACCCTACACTGAAAAGCATAATAATGTGGCGAGGCTGTTGCACTGGGGTTTTTGTACAATAATTATAATACTGAAGTAGCCGAAAAACACTGGAAACATTGTGCAATAATTATAATACTGAAGTAGCCGAAAAAACACTGGAAACATGAGCCACACAGCATCATAGAAAACACTGAAGTTTCTATCACATGGGATCACCCATTACCTACAGTTCCAAGAACAGATGTGAGAAAACTAGATATAATATGCAAGGAACAAGAAAAGCTACAACATCCATGATCTACAGCCAGTGGATACAGTCCCTTATGTCCAAAAAGACAGAAAATAATAAAATACCAGGATTTATAGGCAGAAACAAGAGAAATGTGGGAGACAGTTACCCGGACAGTTCCAATAGTAGTAGGAGCAACAGGTCTAATAAACAATTTATAGTCATGCTTAGATACGTTACCAATACATGTAATTCCATGTGAACTGCAGAAGGAGTCATTACCGGGCACATTGCAGGTGTTACGAAGAGCACTTCTGGCTAACAACAAAGCCTGATAGAATGCTATTTTCTTGAACGTTAGTCATACCTTAATTTAAGAATGGGGCCCATTCCTGTTATACTATTAGAAACCCAAAAGTCTTGGAGAAATTAAAGTGAGTCTCTTTATATGAACAAGCAGGTATTCAACCTTCCTTCATCATCATAATGTCACACTGCCACACACACACACACACACACACACACACACACACACACACACACACACACACACACACACACACACCTATCTATCTATCTATCTATCTATCTATCTATCTATCTATCTATCTATCTATCTATTTATCTATCTATCTAGCTGTATGTCTTCACTGTAGTTGATCGATACATTTGTGTGACACAACTGAACTGCTATACATAGTGAGCAACGGGACATTTGGTCAAACACCTTTTTGGGTGAGTTTTGGATGTTAGAAAAGGTAAGTGGTAAGGGATTACAGTAAGGGTTAAGTAATAGTATAAAGTTAGTGTATGTTTTGTGTGTGTGTGTGTGTGTGTGTGTGTGTGTGTGTGTGTGTGTGTGTGTGTGTGTGTGTGTTATGATTGTCCAAGTTGTCTTGTATAGTGGTAATGTTATGGGAAATGTTTTTTGCAGGTAAGCTGTACCTTAGGTTTACGAGCAGCGACATGGTTAGTGTTATATATACAAAAAACAAGTAATCTTGTCACTCTTGTACTTATACTTGTAACAAGTAACTCCCACTCTAAAATCACCCACCCCATCCAATCATTACCTTTCTTTCCACTCCACTAACTACCTTGATTATAGCAAGCTCAGATGCTCATAAGCCTAGTACTTATTATACAGCAGGAACTTCTTATTGTAACATTTGTTAATGTCTGTTATGTACTTCACAGATAAAGATTCTAGTTGTTTACTGATGTACTATGTTCTTCATCTGTAAATATGTTGTAAGTAATTGCTATGTTATATTGTTAATCACTATGTAATCCAATATAACTACTGTCTGTTTATTTTAACTGTGGAGCTTTTCTCCCCGGGCCTCCGCTGAAAATGGACCAATGTCCAGTCGGACACTCCCGGTCAACAAATGTAAATAAATAAATAAATAAATAAAGTAATCTCCATGTTATATATACAAACAAACACGCACACACACACACACACACACACACACACACACACACACACACACACACACACACACACACACACACACACACACACACACACACACACACACACACACACACACACACACACACACACACACACACACACACACACACACACCACACCTTTTTAATTTCTCCAAATCTTTTGGGTTTCTAATACCATGATGGAAATGGACCCCATTCCTAAGTCATAGTAAAATTAAAGTTCATGAAATTAGTATTATTTTAATCTTTGATGTCTGATATGACACCTCAGTGTGGCATGTCTTATTCCTCTGTCTATTTCTTGGTTATCAAGATAGTACAATGGGGAAGTTAGATAGAGTAGAGCTGCCATCTGGCTGGACAAAGGCATCAATATAGGAAGGTCAAGCACAGGTTACCCTATCAGTTAGGGTCATCAGTCAGGCTGCCACAAAATTGTACAGTCATGGGTATCACAGGTTACTTTATTTTTTTTTTATTTTACATTTGTTTACCGGGCTAGTCTAACTGGATACATGTCCATTTTCAGTAGATGCCCGGGGAGATAAGCTCCTAGGTAATACAATGAATTTAACACAATTCTATCTATGGATATATAAGACAAATACATCTATTTACAGTGCCAAATTACAGGTTATCATAGTAAAAAAAATAAATAAATAACAGCGTAGAATACAGGCATAACAAAGGATGCAGTTAAAATCCCAAAATTTACAGTATAGAATACAGTCATAGCAAATGAAAGTAATATAGATTAGGAGTTCTATATATAAGGTTTTTATAGTTAGTAGAACTAGTTTTATAAGGAAGAAGTTTCTTTAGAAGAGTAGGTGGGATGGGAAGATCAGAGTATTTAGTGACTCTTGAGCTAGTCAGGTTTAGAGCATGGGCATAGCCAGTGAGTTTTGAGATGCACTTTCAGATTGTTTTTGAAACAGGAAAGTGAGGGAAGTGTGGAGAGTTTGTTTGGTAGGAGATTCCAGGCTTTTCCAACTATATTAGAAAAGAGTGAGTCCCCAGCCTTGTTGTTTGTTTTAGTAGTATGTGCTAGGAGTTTCTGAGAAGACCTTAAGGAATCTAGGTTTTTATAGGGAGTGATTAGTGTGGAAAGAATAGGTGTTTTGGAAGGTGTGTAAAGGGTTTTGTGAGCTATAGTTAGTTGATGGCATTTAATTAGATTTTGTAGTTCAAGCCATCCTAGCTGTTTTAGATTAAGGCAGTGATGGGTTCTAAATGGGTTACCTGTTGCAAATCTGGCGATGTTATTGTAGGACATTTCCAGTTTGCTGAGATTATTTTTAGATAGTTTAGTAAAAATAGGTGAGGCATATAGAAGAGGAGAGATTAGATGAGTGTGTGCTATTGTGGTTTGAGCTGAAGGTAGGAGAAATGATTTTATCCTATATAGAGAGCCTAACTTTTTGTTGACAGTTTTTATAGTATTGTTTATATGGGTATCAAAGTTTAGATTATTGTCAATGGTGACTCCTAAAAGTTTGTTGGTAGGTTCAGGTGATATAATAGTTTTATTGGTAGAGTTAACTGAGAAATCCAATGGGGGGATCTTCTAGTAGGAAAGAAAAGGAGGAGTTTAGTCTTTTTGGGGTTTAAGAGAAGGCATCTATGTGTAAATGATTGCTCAACTGTGTTAAAGACTTGTTGGGTGAGATAGAGAAATTCAGAAGAGGAGGGGGCTGAGCATATCAGTGTGGAGTCATCTGCATATTGTATGCATGTGGCTTGGGGGATGGCAAGGTGAAGGTCATTGATGAATATGGAAAAAAGTAGAGGTCCAAGGATGGATCCTTGGGGGACACCAAGGTTGACTGGCAAGTGAGTAGAGAGAGACTTGTGCCATAGTACGGCCTGTTGTCTTTTATCAAGGTAAGACTGGAACCACTTTATGGAGGATGTATCAAGTGACAGGGATTTTAGTATTGTGATGAGAATTTGGTGATTTACCATGTCAAAAGCTTTAGACAGGTCAATAAATAGGGCAGAAGAGAGTTTGTTTAGATTGCGGTGTTTGTTGATACAATCTGTGAAGGAAACAAGGGCAGTAGTGGTGCTATGTGAAGGTCTAAAACCACGCTGACAGTTGGAAAGTAAATTATTTTGTGTTAGATGGTGAAGTAGTTGTCTGAATGCATTTTTCCATGATCTTTGCCAGAGGTGTGAGGAGGGCAATGGGACGATAGTTGGAGAGTTCAGTGGATTGCCCACCTTTGTGGAGCGGGATAATATGGGACATTTTCCATAAAGTAGGGATATAGCTTTCGGTAATAGTTCTATTGATCAGGATAGATATTGGATAGGCAATAGTTTTAGCGGCTAGTTGTAGGAATTCAGCAGGTAGTTGGTCTGCTGAGGGAGAGCATGGTTTCAATTTCTGAAGAAGGGTTAGTATATATGATGCTGGGATGGGTTGAAAGTGAAAAGAAGGGGGAGAGGTTGCTTTATTAGTAGGTAAAGTAAAGTTGTTAGGTGAGAGCTGACTAGCTAGTGTTTGTATAGTGTCAGTGAAAAAGGTATTAAAATCATTGGCTATATTTATTGGTGTTTTGTGTTCAGTGTTTTGTGGGTTAGGAGTGGTGGATTGCCCTGGATGAAGTAGTTGGTTGATACTAGACCAAAATTTCTTTGGCTTGTTTTGACTGGCTTGTTGGGATAGGAGGTAGTAGTTTTTTTTGTCAGATATTATAACTTTTTTAGTTTGGTTTCTTAGTTGTCTAAAGGTTTGTTGGTGTATAGGGTCTTGAGTTTTTCTCCATTTTGCCCAATGTTTGTTTCTAGCATTGATTTTTTGTTTGGTTTCTTTAGAGAGCCATGGAGCATGTTTGTTTTTAGCTCTAATTTGTCTGGTAGGGGCATGGTGGTTCAGGATGGCAAGAAAGTTGGAGTTAAAGTAACTAACATCTTCATCTAAAGGTAGGTTTTGTAAGGGTGACCAGTTACATGCTTTTAGTTTCATCTGGAAACGTTCAGGGTTAAAGTTCTTTTTAGATCTGATGTTTTTAATGGATGTTGGAGAGGGAAAGTTGGTTTTATGTCTGATGATATAGGTAAGAGAGTGGTCACTTAAGTCATCAGGGAGAGTTCCTGAGTCATAAGTATGAGGAAGATGGTTAATGAGAATCCAGTCTAATAAGCTTGATTTCTTGTTGGATTTATTTATCTTGGTAGGGGAGGTAATGGTTTGGGAATATCCATATAGGTTTATATGGCTTGAGGGGAGGTTGCTGCAGAAGCAGGTCCAGTCAATATTTGTGTCACCTAGAATGATGGTTTCTTGATGCAGGTTTTGGGATAGCCAGCAAAGTATATTTTCCATGGTTGCTATGTTATTACCAGGAGGTAGATCTACACAAATGATATAGATGGATTTGGCATTGTTAATAAGATGTTTGGAGATAAGAATTTCTGCATTGGAGTCTAGAGGTGGTTTGCAGTTATGAGTGGTTAATTGTAAGCTAGGTTTATATAGGATAGCAACTCCTCCACCTTTTTTGGAAGTTCGGTCTAGTCTTAGGATATTATATCCAGGTGGGATGATCTCATTGTCGTTGTTGTAGGTTTTAACCAAGTTTCTGTTAAGCAGAGTATATCGAAGGAGTAGATTTCAGTTAGGGCTTGGAGTTGAGTTACTTTATTGTTTATACTGCATATATTAAGATAAGCAATAAAAAGGGAGTTAGATTGTTTGAAAGGCTTGGGGAGGACATATTTTGGAGTTGAGGGGAGAAAAAGGAATAGTTGGGGGCCCTGGGTTAGGGTGGATGTCACCATCCTTTAAAGAGAGTAGTAGGTTTAGATAGTATAGGTTATGGATTCTACTATAATGAGATAGACATTTCCTGGGGTTTAGGTTGTTGTATTTTGTGTGTTGTGTTCTATGATATTTAGGAAGTATGTAGTTAGATGAGAATGTTATATTAGCATGTGTAAATTGTAGATGTGAGTTTGGGGAGATGGTTTCTTTCTTGGGATAGTTTTGGATTGGGTCTAGTGGGTTTTCAAAGAAGGTGAATAGATGGGTGAGGATTAAAGGAGGTAGTAGTGAGATAGTTAGTAAGAGTCTGATAAAGGGTGGAATGTGTTGGTTCTTCATTTTATGAGTAGATAATGGCTATTTGATGGTAGAAGCTTGAAATGTATTGGGAGGAGATGGGAGAGTGGGTAGTGTCTGTTGTGGATGGAAGGGAGAACTGAAAGGGTAATATTAGTAGAAATAGGTGACTGGTGAGTGTGTAGGGTGAAAGGATAGAGAGAAGAGTGTTTATGAAGAGGAAATGTAAGTACACGAGGTATGATACGATTGAAGTGGGGAAAGGAAGATATGTATTAGGAGAGAGATGAGAGAGGTAGGGGTGTGGTTTGGGAGTAAGTGGAGGAGGAAGAGGTGTGGTCTAGGAAGTATAAAGGTAGGGCCCTTGGGGGTGAGTGGGAATTGGGGGTAGGGAGAGGAGTGGAGTGAGCCCGCAGGGCAAACGGAGCGGGTAGAAACAGATACTGAAACAGTCAAAGAAAAACAATCAGCTAGGCTGAGTCTAGTTTTAGAATGGAGTAGAAATAGGGCTAAGGGAGTCTCTAGTCAGGAGGTTAGAGGTGGAAAGGAAAAACAGAGGAGAGAAGACTGGAAAGGTGTCAGTGGGCAGTAGAAATGAAGGAAGAAAACAGTAACAGCTAAGTAGCACTTCGGGGACTGTTGAAGTTCAGAGCTGGGGAAAGGAGGTAAAAAAGAGAGAAAAAGAAAGGGGGGAGTAGTAAAATATCTGGAGATAGGGCAACACCTAGTGGACGATTCTAGTATTGCAGGCTAGAGTGGGAGTGAGTAAGAATGGTAGGCTACAATAGGAGAGTGAGTAAAAGTAATAAAACAGGAGGGTATGTATACAGGTAGGAGGGATAGATAAAAAGGTAATGTATGGGGGGAAAAAGCAAAGGCTGCTGGCTATCCTAGCTCAGGCCTAGGTATACAAATATTTTGGTGCAGTCAAAAGTAAGTATTTCTTGTAGGAATTATTCAGCAGACATACTTTACTGTTATCCTTGATAAGGGATTGTCAGCTTGATATGCAAGGAGGTGACCCGCTGATATGTGGAGAGGGTTCTAAGCTTCCTGCGGACTAGCACTAGAAGCCCTAGGTGGGTAGAGTTACTTAGGAGGCAAGAGAGACAAAATAGGGGGTAAGAGACATAAAATAAAAAGCAAGATAGAACTTCACACAATATTAGTATTCAAAGCCTGCCACAATTCTTGTAGTATCTAATGTACATTACAAAAATCCATGATGCATAGTGAGATTAACAGTCATACACAGGGACATAACAGCTGGTTAGCAGTAATACATACTTAAGACTTTGGTAGCAGCACTAAGATTAGTTTTAAATCAAATATATTGATATAAACAGCAGTTAAAAAAAAAAATTAAACACAACTCCTGTTCCAATTATCAGCAGCAGCTAATCTAATGAAGTCAGACTAGGTAAGTACAAGTAGGGCCTTTGCAGACAGCAATAAACACAATTATAGAGCTGTAGACAACAGCAGTAAATACTGAAAACAGATTAAGCAATTCTCTTTTATTCAGCAACAGCAGTGAATAGAGTACATCAGAGAATGTAACTGAATTTAGAGCCTTGCCAGCAGCAATATAAGACAGGTTTAACAAATAACAAATAAACAGCCCCTTTTATTAGTACTGTTAGAAGGGGTACATTTAGTCCTAGCCCTTTACTTATCCTCTCTGTGTATGTTTGTGTGATTAAAAACCCTTTACTGGCATTTAGGAGAGGAGGAGAATTTAAGAAAAAATCCTCTTGGTTAGTGTTATATACGTGGAGGCATTTCAGTAGCCTCGTAGCCTGCCTGGTCTTTGTGGACCCCTGAAAGATTACTGGTGGAACTGGCTCTATTCAGATAAGAATTAATTAGAAGCGCCGGTTAAGTAGTTTGTGGGGAAATATGTATCCAATGCCCAGCCACAAGTATACACTGTAGGTTAAAAAAGGCGCGAAATAGTCACCTTAGATAATAGTACCTGTAGCCTGAAATCCAGAGAGCTGTGTGCGTGATTCACTTACAATTATCTAAGGCCATAAGCAATTGAATACTGTGCTTATCTGTTCAGATAAGAAATAAATTAGAAGCGCAGATTGAGTAGTATGTTGGCAACTACGTATCTGATACTCAGCCACAGGAATATGTTGTAGGTTAAAAGGTGCGAAATAGTCGCCTTAGCTGAAAGTATCTGCAGCCTGAAATCCAAAAAACAGTGGGCGTGATCCACGTATAAATTCTCTAAGGCCAAATGCATTGAATAATGCACTTAAAAAACAGCCGCGAGTATAACGCTAGTTAAATTTAATTTCAGTGGACGATTCTAGTAGCAGTATACTCTTGCGAGATACGTATAACTACAGGGCGTCTTTGAAAGGTGCAAAACTAATCCCAACAATTGTAACATATCTGTGTGCATGCTTACTCTTAGGAGCACACTGTGAGCTGATTAGCAGCTTGATGAAAGATACACCATAGTAATATACTACCTCAATCCGACCTCCAAAAATAACCCAGCTAGGAAGGTACACTATATAATTAAAAATAAGGATATATATAAAGGCTAAGTACAGTGTATTACCAAAACATAAAGGCCTAGAATACAATCATGGCAGCATTAGAGCCAGTGCAGTTAACTAGGTACATCAAACAGGTATGAGAAAATCACATGATGAGAGCAGCAAAAATTCAGTGTCATGAGCAGCAGACAATTTAACAAAGAAACAAGATTACATACCAGAGAGGTTGACGCGGGGCAAGGAACAGACTTCCTGGATGAATCTTGCAGTCCTGCTACATACAGATCTGAGTTTGTCAATAACACACATAGTATGGGAACAGACACACAGAAATGCCATCTCAAGCAAAACCAAGACTCACTCCTCCAAGAAAAGGAACCCAGTCTGGTGGACCCCTGCCATAAACAAGCTATACAATAGAAAGAGGAAACTAGTACAGAAATGAGTAAAATCACAAGAAGGGAAGACATCCCTGATCAGTATCAGCAAGAAACTCCGATCCCTCATAAAATCATCCAAGACGAGCTTTGAAAGAAAAATTGCCAAGGACTCCAAAGATAACCACAACGCATTCTTTAGCTATGTCAACAATCTAAATGGCAATGCTCAGATCTGCTCAGAGTTAGTGCAGAATGGCACAAAATACACTGAACCTACCGATATCGCCAACATCTTGGCAGACAGGTTCAGTGCAAACTTCACCCCCCTCTCACCCACAAAAGGGCCCATAACCATACCAGAAGAATGTAGAGTCCCTGAAATCACAAACACGCAGGTTAAAACAGCCCTCTCCAAAGCCAAAAACACAGCATCAATGGGACCGGACGGTGTCCCAGGCTGTGTCCTACATGAGCTCAAAGACGAACCTAAACACACTGTTCAAACTCTGCCTCTCCACAGGCTACGTACCTATAAAGTGGTGCACAGCAATGGTTATTCTGCTCCACAAAGGTGGAGCCACAATAGACCCAGGGAACTATCACCCTATAAGCCTGACTAGCTTGGTATGCAAGGCTATGGAGCGCATCATCATGGAACTCATTAACAGAGACATTGGGAACCTCCAAACACTGGACCCTACCCAGTTCGGCTTTGTTAAGGGCAGATCATGCCTCCTAAACCTGGTGGACTTCTTTGAGACAGTTACCAAGGCTATAGAGAAGGAAAAGGTGGTCCACACAGCCTACCTAGACCTCGCTAAGGCCTTCGACACCATTCCACATTCTGGTATTATAGACAAGCTCACCAGCCTGAACATAAACCCCTACATCACAAGATGGTTTGCCAACTGGATCATGGACAAAACCCACATGGTGAGAGTTGTGGGAGCTAGGTCCGACTCTAAACCGGTTACAAGTGGCATCCCCCAGGGCTCAGTCCTAGGACCCCTCCTGTTTGGCATATACTTCTCAGAAGTACAGGCAAGCACAGGAGGACTATGGCTGACCAAGTTCACAGACAATTGCAAACTAGGGGCTATAATTGACTCTCTGGCTGACACAGACATCCTCCAAAAGGGTCTCACTGAGACGGATACCTGGTGTCAAAATCATGGCCTCAAGCTAAATGCCAAAAATTGCATAGTCATCCCCTTTGGAAAAAACAAGGTGCCTACAAACTACCACATAGGTGGTAGTCCCCTAAATACAGAAGACATAATAAGGGATCTGGCGACCCAAGTAGATAGTAATCTCACCTTTGATAATCACATTGCCAAAGTGGTTAGAAAATCCTTCTACATGGCCAACCTAATCACAAAAGGGTTCGCATCCAGATGAAAAGAGGTCATTGTGCCCCTCTACCCATCACTCATCAGACCCATCATAGAGTACAATGCCCCATTTGGGATGTATCTTACAAGACACCTGCAACAGCTGGAAAGACCACAGAAGTACCTCACCAAGAGGATCACTGGCCTCAAGCAAAAGCCCTATGCAGCTCTACTGAAGAAACTCCAGCTGTACTCGGTTGCATACCGCCTACTCAGAGGTGATCTCTGCCTGACATACAAGGCCATGTCCAACCTAGAATTGATGGACATGCTCCACCTAAAGAAAACCTTATTCCCTCGAGCCACAAGCTCTAGGGATTTAAACCTCACCACAACAATAAATAGGACGTGCTGGAGGGATAGAGTCCTGTCCCAGAGACTTCCCATGCTTTGGAACAAGATTCCAATCTACATTAGGCAGAGCTCCTTGCTAACACTCTTCAAAAGAAACCTTGACAAGTGGATGGGAAACAGAAAGTTTACCTTGGGGATCACTTCAGTGGCTCTGCTGCACAGAGGCACAGGGAACTAATCTAAGGGGGCGGCAAAAGCCAACACATTCTGGCTAGCCTTATAAATGCCTTCGGGCAGATAGCCTAGTACCTACTTATGAACCTAAAACTGCAGTAACAATTGTCTTTTTAAATGTTGTTGTGAGGGATCCTTTACATCAGCATAGTGGTTGCAACTTTGAGTCATTTTTACAGCAGAGGAGATCTGATCAGGTACTCAATAAATGGTAAATTAACTGTAGTAAATAAAACAATTTCCTGACAAATATTGTCACATGATGGTCAAATGAGACAGAGTTACCAAAACAAGTTTTAAGGTCTCTGAATACATTTTCATTTTATGGTGGTATGTTGTCTATACAGTGTAATGAGGGAAGTGGTAATTCTACCAAATGTGATGACACTACAATTTTTAACATTTTAGTATAACCCATTTTAGAACCCCAAGAGTTTATTAGAGAGAGTTTATTCTGGAGGGGTCTGTTTGTTATCATCATAAATCTTTGTTAGGCAGAAGTCCTGCCTCTCTGTTTGAAGATCTGAGAAGTAAAAGCAAAAAGGAAAGGTGGCAGCACTGAGCCCTGAACAACACCCCTGGTCACTTTTCATCATTTCTGAAGAGACAGGACTGCCAACATGTTTAGGAGGCCCTTTATTTGTATATTTAATTCTTCAGTTAGAAGTTAGCAGTTAAAACTAATGTTTATTTTCTTCAAAATGATATTTATATTCTGTTCTGACA
This sequence comes from Protopterus annectens, assembly GCF_019279795.1. Lineage (NCBI taxonomy): Eukaryota > Metazoa > Chordata > Ceratodontiformes > Protopteridae > Protopterus > Protopterus annectens. Next base: position 1,842,169,595 of record NC_056729.1, on the reverse strand, counting down.
TTTGCTGTCTTGTGGAGTAAACCACTGTGATGCAATGTTGTCCAAGCAGATCATCTAATCACCATAACTAGCCCTTGACACCGTATTCAGTTATTGTCTTTCGGTTCACAACATCTGAAATATTTTCATAGGAAGAATACTGCTGTGATTAATATGAAACTGCCTGTCTGATAATCTCCTCCGCACTTTCAGCATTTAAAAAGTCAAAATGCAAATGAATACAAAAATTAAAGAAATAAATGATATCTCACCTACTGCCTCAAATATAACTGAATTACTTCCTTCTGCAGTCTATAAATAAATATCCAATTTAGATCTGTAAACTGTTGAATGTTTTTATTGTTATTGAAGGTTTATAATTAATTATTTGAGACTTGCAAGCAATGGCATAGCAGTACATTAATGGAGATATCTGATGTAAGATTTGATTCAATATACCTGTATCCTATTTCTTACTCTTAAAATGAAAATGTTCCACGTAAATTAAGATTTAGGATGTTGTACTTCAAGGCCAATTAGTTTAGTCATTCCTTTGGAAGATGTACTGAATGCAAACTTAGATGGCAATTTTACACACATTTTATTAATCATTCAAAGAAGGACCAATAATTTGACTATTATAAAATGGACAGTTAATCAGGGTAGTTAAGTATAGTTGTTGGCCCTTTTATGATCAGCTGCTTATAAAAACGTGCAATCCTGTCACTTTATAGTGCGCACAGTTACAAACACGTTATAGATTGGCAGGTACCTAGTGTGTTTTTAGGTGTGTGTGTGTGTGTGTGTGTGTGTGTGTGTGTGTGTGTGTGTGTGTGTGTGTGTGTGTGTGAGTGTGTGTGTGTCTGTGTGCATGCGCGCATCTGTGTGCATGTGTGTGTGTGTGTGTGTGTGTGTGTGTGTGTGTGTGTGTGTGAGTGTGTCTGTGTGCATGCGCATCTGTGTGCATGTGTGTGTGTGTGTATGTGTGTGTGTGAGAGAGAGAGAACAGTATTTTGGCCACTTAAAAACTAGTAAACTAATACAGAAATAAAAGTATAACATTTTTGTCAGATTCATTACTAATACAGAAATAAAAGTATAACATTTTTGTCAGATTCATTTCATTAGAGTGACATAAATCAGTATGCAAAAAACATGCCTCATAAATGTTTACAAGCCCCATGCCTGCCTGCTGCTAAGCTGTTCCTCCCACCATATTGCTGTTTGGTTTTAAAACCTTATAAATATTAACTTGCTTCTCCTGAAACTTTGGCTAAAATGTGTACCACAGTCTTGCAGAAAACCTCAAATATTTTGGGAGAAAAACCTGAGAAAATGCAGCAACCACAGAAACAACTCCATTTGGTCATGATTAAGAACTTTGTAATTATTTGTGGTAAAAGAGTCTATAGCAAGAACAGATAAGCAACTGATTCACCAGAACATGTCAACATAAGCAGAAGCTTGGGCCACAGATACGACACATGCATATTTACGAAAAAATATACAAAGTAGACCCTGTTACGCTGAAAATACTGAGAAATATAAATCAAAGGAGTGGTGGTCAGAGGCAGGAAAATGAAACAGAATAAAAAACGAGGAATTCTAATCACCCCTTGGTTAAATTATGCAGTGTATTTTGCGCAGGCAGAAGTAAGGAACAGGATACATGCCTGTATAGCAAGGAGAATGGATAATTACTTCATTGTACAAGCCACAATACTAAAAGAGAACAATATTTTGAGCATGTGTTAAACAGGAACTTGGGGATGTCATCACAGATGAAGACAAGTGCATTTTAAATCTTTAACTGGTATACAGTGGAAAGAGAGACACACTGGCCACTCTGTCCTCAGTTAGGCACAGATAGAAGGAGGACTAAGAAGGTTTATTCCCATGGCACCTAGGTGAACAGACATCCAAAAAAAATTAAAAATACTAAACACATGAGGAACAATCTTTAATCTCCTGGATAACACCTGGCTGCTGTGTGTCCCGGCCCCGGCGTCCAGACCTACACTCTCCATCCTCAATTTTCCTGCACCAGAGTATGAGAATGTGCCCTGATTGCTGACCACAAACCGTAACCTAAAATAATTCCTGCTGTCTCACCCCTAACTCCAGGAATAGAACCTAAATTCTCCCTGAACCTCAATTCCTCAAGGAACCAAGAAAGTATGTGTTCTGCTACTAATGTCTGCAACAGTTATTTTGAATAAATTAATACCAGGTGTTTAAGCATGCCTTCTTGCCAGGATAGCCAGAAGCCTTACCCCTCATTACTCTTTAGCCCCCGCACTTTCCCCTCTTGTATCCTCCTTAATTATCTCCAAGCTTTTCCCTCCCCACTCCCGGACCTGCTATCTCCGTTGAGGAGCTACTGCTGCAATATAGGGTTTGCCCACTTGATAGCGTCCTTTTCCGAGTTTTACCTTCCTTTAACATTGATACTATTGTCTTAGACCATAGCTCACAGGCATCTATTTTCTTTTCTTGCTTATACTGTAGTCCCACTCTACCCTTCCAAAGTCTCTGTTAATCAATCTACTACCCTGGCCACTATTACTGCTATTAAGTTTCTTATCTCCTTACTTATCTCCACCCACACTAACCGACAGCAGTCAGCACTCCACTCACCGACAGCAATCAGCACTTCACTGACCGACAGCAGTCAGCACTTCACTGTCCGACAGCAGTCAGCACTCCACTGACCGACAGCAGTCAGCACTTCACTGACCGACAGCAGTCAGCACTCCACTGACCGACAGCAGTCAGCACTCCACTGACTGACAGCAGTCAGCACTCCACTGACCGACAGCAGTCAGCACTCCACTGATCATTCTCATTCATCTTTTTCATTACCTTGGCTCTACCCACTCCATTTGCCCTGTGGGCTCACTCCGCTCCCCTACCCTATCCTCAAATGAAAATGAAAACAGGCACCTTTCCTTGTGGAAAATGCTCACTCTGTAGATATATTAATACGAAAGGAGATTTTAATGTCTCAGATGTTGAGTTTAATTTAAAACCCACTTTTTATGCAACTTGTAACACTCGAAATGTAGTTTATTTAGCTACTTGCAACCAATGCAATAGTTATTACATGGGTATGACATTACGAAGGTTTAGAGACCGGATATACAATCATGTTTATGACATAAGAAGAAATAGTCCCACTAATGCATTGGCTATGCACTGCAGTACTCATCCTCAACATAGTTTTGTGTTTCAGATCTTGCAAGTAATAAATCCTAATAGAAGAGAAGGTGACCACATGAATACTTTGGAAACATTCGAACTCAGGTGGATTTTAAGATTGAAAGCTCATATACCACCTGGTCTAAACACTATGGTCAATATCCGGCCTGCCCTGTTAGGTCTTGCATGAGTTATTACATCATTACATTACAATTTTCTTGTGAGCAAGCTGTATGTCTTGTTATATCTAGTTCACCAATAGGATCTTTATATTATGGTTAACTTTTTTGTTTACTAATTTCCATTTGTTGGACTTAGTATATATTTTATGAATATCTACATTTGCCATTTAGCAATACTGATACATCATGTCCATATTAATATTTACTATATGACATACCTAATGGCATTCTTTATATATATGCTACTTAAGGAATTAATTATAACAAATCTTCGTTGCTTTGAGGCTGTTGATTTTGTTAGACACAGAGATTAGTAGAATAGTGATACATATTTCTGTGCCTTTTTATGTGCCTATATATTTGTACCAGCCTTCTCAGTCCTTTAGTTGTTTAGCTTCGGCTTTTATTGGCCGAAATATAGTTGATTTTTTCTGATATGGACCTTTAATGGAAGGACTTCTTTATGAGTCTATAATATGTGATGCATAAAAATATTACAGTGTCGTATGGACCTTTACGGCCCTGTGATTGATATGAGAAAAATCGGAAAGCATGTTTTTATGCTCTGAGGTTGAAACATAACTACAATAACAAGTCATGAAATAAGGACTTCCCTAAAACATAGACATAATTCTCTTGAGCAATACTTTGATTGTACTGCTCACAGATATAATACATATTATTAGTTTTTATATATATACGCAATTATATACAACCTTATAATACATATAAGGTTAATTTTATTATTTTAGTTTTGCCATAGATATCATCCTGGATCTTTTTATATATAGATTTTATGTTTATTTGATGTATTTTATCATATATATAATATATTCCAATAACACCTTTAAAATACATGTTTGTTCAGGATATTAATTATAATAAATGAATTTGGGCTGTTTAGAAGTTAATGATCTTTTTTAGCTATGGGGATTGATAGAACAATGACAAATAGTTTTTGTGCTTTTATGCACTTATTAATTACTTTAGTTTTTTAATTCTTTGTTAGCTTTTTAGCCTTTTAGCTTCGGCTTTTATTTTGGTTGCAGCATAATTAACTATTTGATACATATTTTTGGTGAAAGATTATTTAATGAGATCAAAACATATTATGTTTCAAAATGTTGTAATGTCACATGGGTTTTCAGCTCCATGACTGATATGACAAACTGAAAGCATGTATTTCGTTCTGTTTTCTTTGTTGAATTTAAAATGCGGTGCGCAATGACAAGCATCTAAAGTGATTTCCTTCCCAAATATGGGCATAACTTCCTTAAGAACTATCTGCAGTAGTTTAATTGTACTAATTATAGGCATAATACATGTTATTGACTTTTATATATTTATGAGATCTTAAATTATGAGAGTCATTTGCATTTTGAAAGTGTTTTAAAACAGTATACATAAGTTTTTATTACTGAACGCAAATATATCAGCGTTATTTTGATGAATTATCTTAATAGTGCACTGATTTACTTGTTAATTGATTGAATAATTGACAATATTTTTTCACTATAAAGACAGCTGAAATCTTTGTAAAATTTATAACCTGATGAAGCGCATCTTGTTGCGTGAAAGCGCTTGTTTTTATTAATAAAAAGATTCAAAACTTTCTTCCTCGTGGTGGTTTCAAGCAATATTTAAGTTTCGTTCCCACTCTACCCTTCCAAAGTCTCTGTTAATCAATCTACTACCCTGGCCACTATTACTGCTATTAAGTTTCTTATCTCCTTACTTATCTCCACCCACACTAACCGACAGCAGTCAGCACTCCACTCACCGACAGCAATCAGCACTTCACTGACCGACAGCAGTCAGCACTTCACTGTCCGACAGCAGTCAGCACTCCACTGACCGACAGCAGTCAGGACTTCACTGACCGACAGCAGTCAGCACTCCACTGACCGACAGCAGTCAGCACTCCACTGACTGACAGCAGTCAGCACTCCACTGACCGACAGCAGTCAGCACTCCACTGATCATTCTCATTCATCTTTTTCATTACCTTGGCTCTACCCACTCCATTTGCCCTGCGGGCTCACTCCGCTCCCCTACCCTATCCCCAATTCCTACCCATCCCCAGTCGTCCTACTCTTATATTACTTAACCAAACCCCTTTCCCCTTCCCACCAATCATTATGAACACTAATATTGGCCATCTAACTCCAATTCCCTCCTTTCACCTACCACCCCCTACCTATCCCACCACACCATCCACCTCTCCCTATCCACACCTAGTATACTTCCGAGCCTATAACAAAGACCTAACGACTTATCCTTCCAAATGTACAAACTACCCACCTTAGCCATTTACAGCTGCTACTCATACTCATACTTCTACCACCTTTAACTTTAGCCTACCTGCTTACCTCCCATGAACACCCATTATATCCACACCTTCAATACCCCAATAAGCTAACCACCTCTCCTTCTCTACCTACTCTCACTAACCATGTGAATATAACATCTACACCCAGCTATCTACTGCCTAAATATCACAGAATAGCCCACATTAGATATAACTCCCTCAATCCCAGAAAATCTCTAAACCTATATTGTAAATCCCCAAATCCTAGATTTCAAATAAAACTCCTCTCTTTAAAAGATGGAGACATTCACCCAAACCCAGGCCCAACACCTGCTACTACCACTCAACACCTCAACCCCAATCTCTCTACTTTTTCATTACCTTACCAAACCACCAAACTCACTCTGAAATGCTCACCTCAATGTACGAAGTATTAATAACAAAGTTGCACAACTCCATTCTCTCTTGGAACTCTACTGCTTTGACATTCTATGCTTAACAGAAACCTGGTTAAAACCTGCTACTAAAGACAATGAAGTCATCCCACCTGGCTATAATATCTTACAAATTGACCGTGTAACTAAGAAGGGTGGTGGGATTGCTATCTTATTTAAATCAGGCCTACAAATTACTGCATATGACTATAAACCACCTCAAAACTCTAACACTGAAATTCTTATTTCCAAACTTCAAATTAACACTTTCAAATCCATTTATATTATCTGTATCTATCTACCTCCAGGCAATAACAGTGCCACCATAGAAGATATCCCTTGCCAGTTATCTCATAACTTACCCCAAGAAACCATAATCCTAGGGTATTTTAACATTGATTGGAAGTGTTTCAGCAGTAGTCACCCTACCACCCATATTAACCTATTTGTTTTTTCTCAAACCCTTGCCTCCTCTACCAGGATAAACAAGCCTAATAAGTACCTTAGATTGGATTCTCATAAATAATCATCCCCAGACTTATGAAGCTGGAACCCTCCTTGATGATGTGAGTGACAACTCACTCACTTACATCATCAGGCATAAGACCAATCTACCCGTTCTAACCATTTGTAGGACAATTAGAACCAAGAAAAACTTTAACCCCGATCTCTTCCAAACCAAACTAAAAGCATGTAACTGGTCTCCCTTAAAATACCTCCCACTGGAGGAAGCTGTTAATTACTTTAATTCTAACTTCCTGGCCATACTTGACCACCAGGCACCAACCCGCTCTATCAGAATTAGAACTAAATCTGCCCCGTGGCTTTCAGAAGACACCAAGCAAAAAATCCATCTCAGAAATAAATACTGGAACAAATGTTGAATGATTAAAAACCCAGTAGACCAACAAAACTTCAGACAGCTGAGAAATGATACTGAGAAAAGCTATACTGTCTGACAAAAGAAACTACTACCTACAATTCCAGCAGACTCACCACAATAAACCACAAAAGTTCTGGGCGAGTATTAATCAATTATTACACCCAGGTCAATCCATCACACCAAACCCGCAAGGCACAGACCTGGAAAATCCCAAGCATACTGCCAATGCCTTTAGGACCTTTTTCACTGAAGCCAAACACTTGCCATTCAGTTATCACCTAATAGCTTTCTTATATCTAACTATAACTCTACCCCACCCCCTCCATTTCTCTTCCAACCAGTCCCACCAACATATATTATTACCCTTATCCAAAAACTGAAACCATCCTCTCCTTCGGCAGACCAACTACCAGCTGAATATCTACAAAAGGCAGCCAAATCCATCGCCTATCCCGTTTCCATTCTGATTAATAGAACCATCAGTGAAGGACACATCCCCAGTATCTGGAAAGTCTTCCATATTATCCCCATACATAAAGGCGGATGCTCTACTGAATTCTCCAGCTACTCTCCCATAGCCCTACTTTCTACTTTGGCAAAAATCATGGAAAAATGTATCCACAGGCAAATGCTAGACCACTTAATCCAAAATAATTTACTATCCAGCTGTCAACATGGTTTCAGACCTTCCCACAGCACTACTACTACCCTCCTTTCCTTTACTGACTGTATTAACAAAAACCGTAACCACAATATGCTTTCCTCTGCATTGTTTATTGATCTGTCCAAGGCTTTCAATATGGTAAATCACCAGATACTTATAAATATCCTTAAATCCCTGCCACTAGATGAACTTGCTATAAAATGGTTCAAGTCCTACTTAGATAACAGACAACAGGCTGTGCTTTGGCACAATATTCTATCTACCCACCTGCCTGTTAACCTTGGTGTCCCTCAACGGTCCATATTAGGACCCCTACTTTTTTCTATATTTGTCAGTGACCTTCACCTGGCAATTTCCCAAGCTACTTGCATCCAATACTCAGACGATTCCACTCTCATATACTCATCCACATCCAAATCTGAACTTCACTCCCTTACCCAAAAAGATGTTTAACACAGTTGAACAATGGTTTACACAGCGCTGTCTCCTCCTGACCCCCCAAAAAATAAACTCCTCCTTTTTACTCCTACTTTTAAGTCCTCCCAAAAAGATTTCATAGTAACATCCAATAATGGTACTTTCATATCCCCAGAACCTACAACCAAACTACTAGGTATCACCATAGAGAACAACCTCAACTTTGACACTCATATCAATAATACTCTAAAAACTGTTAACAGAAAACTAGGCTCTCCCTACAGGGTCAAACCCCTCCTCTCTCATGCAGCAAGGATAACTATTGCTCACATCCATCTAATCTCTACTCTCCTCTATGCCTCACCCATATTTACAAATCTAGCTAAACACAACCTCAATAAAATGGAACATTCCTACAATAACATAGCCAGATTTGCTACAGGAAACCCATTCAGAACCCACCATTGTTATAATCTAAAGCAGCTAGGATGGCTTGAACTACAAAATCAACTTAAATTCCACCAACTAACCATTGCCCATAAGATCCTTTACCAACCTACCAATACTCCTGTACTATCTACCCTCATCATCCCCTATACCAATCTGAAGACCTTACGATCATCACATAAACTTCTTGTATATATTTCAAAATCAAACAGCAGAGCTGGGGACTCTTTCTCCTCTAAAACTGTTGGAAAATCCTGGAACCTACTTCAAGTGACCTTTCCTCACTTCCCTCTCTATCACTTTTCAAAAGCAAACTAAAACTTTTCCTCAGAACACACTGGTTGTGCCCCTGTACTATACCTGACTAATCAACTAGCTCTTCTAACTTGGTTCTGCCTACCCTATACTTCTCATTAATCAAGTTCTATTTTCCTTAAATTACAACATAACCTTGTCCTACTATATACTATTACTTGCATCTTCTGGAAACTTAGTATTGTAACAACTTTTTTTTACTAACATAATTATATTATATTATACAACGACCCCCCCCCCCATTAATATTCCTAAAGTGCATGCTGATATTTCAGCATGCACGTTGTAAATCAGACTTATACTAATGGAAAAATGTCCGATCACCCGGACTTTTTCCATTAGTATAAGTCTTTTTTTACAGCAACGGAGAACGCAAGATCTCCGTTGTTTTTTAGACACTGTCTCAATATGTTAAAGGAGTTTAACATAGCAAGACAGCTTTAAAAAAAGTAATGGAGATCTTCCTTTCTCCGTTGCTTTTTTAAAGCTGTCTCGCTATGTTAAACTTCTTTAACATACCGAGACACTTTGTAAAAAGCAACAGAGATCTTGTTTTCTCCGTTGCTTCCACCCACAGCTCTGATGTACTGCTTAAGCATACACATGCGCAGTACATCAGAACTGCCGCAGAATACCAGACAGCTGTGGAAGGGCAGCAAGGAGGCATTATACAATGCCATTATTTAAGAAAAGTAAGTTTTTTTTTTCTTAAATAATGTCATTGAATAATAGCAATAACCCACTTCTGGGTGTGGGTAATGCTGGATTTACCCACGGTTGTCTATGTTTGGCCACTCGGGCTTCACCCTCATGACCAAACCACACCAACCGTAGGTAAATCCAGCATTACCCACACCGAGGCATGGGTTATTGCTATATTATAACCTACCTTCTTTTTATATTATGTATTAACCTGCATTTTTGTATTGTACCTACATTTCTTTTGCACTATGTTATGAATGTCTGCCCTCTTTGATTATCTCTGTACTGTACCTGCAACGTGCATTGTACATATGAACTTTTGTATATGAGATTTTGTTTTTGTGTATGAGATGTTTATGTTTCCACTGAGCTTATCTCCCCAGGCCTCTACTGAAAATGGACATGTATCCAGTTAGACTAGCCCGGTCAACAAATGTAAAATAAAATAAATAAATAAAATGAATAAAATAGATGCACACTAAATAGCAGGCTGTTTAGACGCCAATGTTAAGAATGCTTTAATAGAACACTAAATAAGGTTGTTTAGACAAATAAATAAATTCTTGATTTACTTCCCAGTCAAGGCATTGAATTTAAGGATTAACAGACTCTTTGTGTTCGGCTGTTTTACGTCTTTACAGGAATGCAGTTTGACCCAAACTTCTCAAAGAATGATGCACTGCAAACCAAGAGGTTGGGTATTACATCTCATTTTTAAATATATAGCACCATTAGATGGGTATTACGTCTCATTTTTAAATATATAGCACCATTAGATGGGTATTACGTCTCATTTTTAAATATATAGCACCATTAGATGGGTATTACATCTCATTTTTAAATATATAGCACCATTAGATGGGTATTACGTCTCATTTTTAAATATATAGCACCAATAGATGGGTATTACGTCTCATTTTTAAATATATAGCACCATTAGATGGGTATTACGTCTCATTTTTAAATATATAGCACCATTAGATGGGTATTACGGCTCATTTTTAAATATATAGCACCATTAGATGGGTATTACGGCTCATTTTTAAATATATAGCACCATTAGATGGGTATTACGTCTCATTTTTAAATATATAGCACCATTAGATGGGTATTACATCTCATTTTTAAATATATAGCACCATTAGATGGGTATTACGTCTCATTTTTAAATATATAGCACCATTAGATGGGTATTACGTCTCATTTTTAAATATATAGCACCATTAGATGGGTATTACGTCTCATTTTTAAATATATAGCACCATTAGATGGGTATTACGTCTCATTTTTAAATATATAGCACCATTAGATGGGTATTACGTCTCATTTTTAAATATATAGCACCATTAGATGGGTATTACGTCTCATTTTTAAATATATAGCACCATTAGATGGGTATTATGTCTCATTTTTAAATATATAGCACCATTAGACTAACTTTATCTTATTTTCTGACTTCAACCCTCAATAATTTACCAACAACTTGCCAGAAAAAACACAATTTTATGAGAAACAGACCAAAAGGTGTGAGGCAAAAATCTGGACATTCTGGCAAATCTGTACAGTTGAGAGGTATACGATGATGTAACATAATGGTGTGTGATTTACTGATGAGTTTAAATCTACTGTGCTGGTAAAGCTGGAACAGAGCTCGGATGTTAATTATTCGAGTTCATGCTGTCCTGTCATATAAAGCAAGTATTATATGAGTATATTACTGTAACGGCTTCAGTGGTCAATGAAAGTTCCTGATGACCACTGCATTTATAAAATGGAAATGTACAGGTTCAAGACCAGTGAGGGACAGTGGCAGATTTGGAAGGAGTGTCAACAGCAGTGTATGGTCTGACTATTGATCCATACATGCAGAAAGACAAAGGAAATAACAGAAAATGGCCCAAGGTCTGGTTATGAACAACTAAGAAAACAGGAAACAGTGTGTATAGAGCTCAGAGACAATCTTAGAAAAGTATTCAAGATAATGGATAACTTGTTTTATAAATTACACCCGATTTCCCAGTCAGGAAAACTGCATCTTTAGCTGGTAGAAAATAAATCACTCAACTGTTAGAGCAGGTTTGTCTGCAAAACTCTTTTTGGAATACGAGGCCATATTTGTCTGTGTCATATGCTTATTGCAATAACCATACAGGGATATCTATAACTTCTATGTCATTCTTAGATAATACAGCTAATATAGGTTACATTGATTTCAGTGCCTAGTACTTTAAAAAAAGATTTGCATCTAGGGTCAGCAGTAAGACAACTACCCATAGAAACAGGCCCTTTCATACAAGATGCAACATCTACCACATATGGTTGTTGTTATTTCAGTTTTACAAGAAAATAATTATGAACGCCTTGAAACGCAATAAATAAAAAAGAAAAACACATAACACTGTAGAAACTTTCAGCACCACAACTAAGAGACTTCCCCTGACTTATGTATTTCATAACTGCCTAGAGATACTGGCTGCATTTCAGTCACCTGGAATTAATATAGTATTTCAAAACAGCAAGGGAAATAAACAGCAACATTAGCCTGGGCTTGAAAGGAATGGTGCAATGAAAAAGGCAAAATGCACTTTAAACATATTTAACAATGACAGAGCAAAATCGTATATAGACCATAATGCCACATTGTTAAAATTGTTGGGCTGTTTCCTGTGATCCAGTAGTGCAAGGTCTGATTCCCTCGACCTCCACTGTCTGTGTGATTCTGAACAAATCACATAACCAGAAACCACTCTCAGGCTGTGTCTGAAAAAGTCCATGGAGATCAGTGCTCTACTCCAGAAAACAAACACAAATAAAGTAAAATAAAACAGCATAATAGTTTGCACATCTGCAAATTCATAGGTGCATGGGTAGGTACTAGGCTATCGGCCCTAGGCACTATACAAGCCTAGTCATAACAATTCCCTGGATAATTCTTCCCACAATATTTACTTCCCTGGACCCCCATCTAGCAGGGCAACTGACATGATCCCCAGGGTGAATTTCCTATCTCCCAACCAATCGTCAAGGTTCCTGTTGAAGAGGGCCATTGAGGCACTCTGCCTGACATGTATGGACAACCTATTCGAGAGTATGGAGAGTCTCTGTGTCAGGAACCTATCCCTTCAGCATGTTCTATTCATCGTGATGACAAGGTTAAGATCCCTGGAGCGTGTGCCTCTGAGGGATTAGGATTTCTTTAAATGTAGCATATCCAACAACTCTAGGTTTGACATGGCCTTGTATGTTAGGCAGAGATCGCCTCTGAGTAGGCGATATGCGACAGAGTATAACTGGAGTTTCTTTAGACGGTCAGCATAAGGCATCTGATTTAGGCCTGAGATTCTTTTTGTGAGGTATTTCTATGACCTTTCTAGTTGTTGCAGATGTCTTGTGAGGTACATGCCAAACGGGGCATTGTATTCTATAATGGGTCTAATGAGGGATGAGTACAAGAGACATGGAAGTGCTCTGGGATCATGTAGCCCAGGCAGGTATGACCCTAGCCCTGTGTAGCATCCTGCCATCGCCCAAAATGATACCACAGTATAAGGATAAAATGATTGACTTCAGTAATTGGCTAAGCTTCTGGTGTCATTCAAAGGGGATCCAGTATCTGTCTGCCTGGGACGACATGATCGAGAAACCACGATGTTTATGCATAAAACCACTTTGCAATGACCTGAAATCTCATTGTGTTTCCTAACTCTTTCTGTCTTTTTCTGTCTCTTTCATCACTGGTGAATTTTCTTTACTGTAAGGTTACACCATTACTCCCCCGTCTCCTTCGTCATGAGTGAATTTTCATTAAAGGTTAAACCCATTACTCCCCCTGTCTCCTTCATCATGGGTGAATTTTTGTTAAAGTTTAAACCCATTACTCCCCGTCTCCTTCATCATGGGTGAATTTTAGTTAAAGGTTACACCCACTATTCCCCATCCCAAAGCTCTTCTGCTAAGGCAATAATTAATTACTCTCCAACGCTGGAAAAATATTTTGGAATAAAAAATGGCCTCTGATAATCACAATGCAGTTGTCTCACCACTCCTATCTCCTCACAAACCCCATCCATGACAGTGTGAACTCATCAGAACTTACAGAGAGAGTGCCTGCAAGTTTTAGTAAAGCATTGACTCTTTCTCCCTCCCACAAATGACTGCCAGGGTGTTAGACTGTAAAACAATAAAACTGTCTACTGACTGCTCCAACACAAGATTTGAAATACTTTACTGATGGCACAGTGGTGCAGTGGTAGTGTTGCTGCCTCACAGCAAGAGGTTCTCTTGTTCTATTCTCAGCTGAAGTGCCTTCTGTGCGGAGTCTGCTTGTCCTCCCTGCATTCATGTGGGTTTCCTCAGGGTACTCTGGTTTCCTCCCACATTACAAAGACATGCTTCTGGAGTGTTTCTCCCTGTGCCTCTGCTGAAAATTGACATTGCTCCAAGTGGGACTTTCCCGGTTAACAAATGTTAAATAAATAAATTTTACAAATACTAAAATCTTCTTTTCTTCTTCTTCCCTTCCTCCTTATCCAGAAGACTGAGGCAGGGGTCATTAATTATTCCAATATTTTATTTAATTTATTTAATTTCCAGTGTATGTGATATAAGGCACTAGGTTCTTCCTTTTAGTCACAACCCAGTTACGATAAATAGCACTTCAAATTACAAATTACTTGTTTAGAAAATCCATCCATAAAGACAATAAATATTTCAATACCTTGCTGTATGCAGATCACTTTAGCTATACATTACTTCCATTACTCGTTTTGTGGCATAAGAGCCTTTCAAGCAGGTGATCTGATCTGTATCCTCAAATGCTATCTTGTAAACATACTTCTAACAGTCACAGTAAGGAGAATCTTAGGGAAAACTGTCTTAATTTCAGAGTACATACTGTTGTTTTTCCGGTCTGAATTTTTCCATGTAAGTAAAACCAACCAAACTGCCAAACATGAACTGAGAATTGCTACGCTTAATGTAGGTTCACTAACAGAATGCAGCTTGGAAGTGGATAACATGATGATACAGAGGAGGCTGAACATCCTATGTATCCAGGAGATGAGATGGAATGGCAGTGCAGCAAAGCCACTTGGCTTGGGATCCAGAGTCTACTGCTCAGGTGGAGGGCAGGCTATAAATGCTGTAGGAATTGTGGTGAGAGAGAGGCTTTAGAAGGCAGTAAGGGATATCATCAGAATTAATGACAGACTCAGGTAATGATAGGGCAGTATTCATAATCTCAGCATATGCTCCACAGCAGGTTGTGATAGTGAGGAAAAGAGTGCATTCAGACAGCAGTTGCAGGACCTATTAGATAAAGCAGGACAACATGAATTGGTGTTGATAATGGGTGACTTGAATACACATATCAGTACAGACAGAACAGGATATGAGGACTGCCTGGGTCCACATGGGTGGGGCAACAGGAATAAAGAAGGAGAAGCCATTCTAGACTTTTGTCTGGCAAATGGCTTGATAGTAGCCAACACATGGTTCAGAGAGAGAGACAGACACAAGATCACATACAAGAGTAGCCAACATGCAACTCAGGTAGACTTCCTCCTAGTAAGGAAAAGGCACTGGGGCAGAATCCATGATTGCAAAGTCATCCCCGGTGAAGCAGTCCCTACCCAGTTCAGATTTGTAAAAGGCAGATCATGTCTCCTAAACCTGACTTGACTTCTTTGAAGCAGTCACCAAAGCCATAGATGAGGGTAAGATGGTTCACACAGCTTATCTAGATCTCACCAAGGCTTTCAACACCACCCTCCACTCTGGAATTATAAATAAGCTCATTAAACTAGGTATAAATCCCTATGTCACAAGATGGGTTGCCAAATAGGTTCATAGGTTCATAGGTTCATACTAGGCTATCTGCCCTAGGGCATTTATAAGCCTAGCCAGAGTGTGTTTGGCTTTCGCCACCCATTTTAAATTAATTTTGCTATGCCCTTTTTCGAGGTTAGTATACTGTGCCTCTGTCTAACAGTGACACAGAAGTGATACCTGGGGTAAACCTATGATCTCCCATCCACTCATCAAGATTCCTCTCGAAGAGAGTCAATGAGGGACTCTGCCGAACCTGGACTGGGATTTTATTCCAGAGTGAAGGGAACCTCTGGGTTATGAATCTGTCCCGCCAGCATGTCCTATTTATTTCAGTGCTGAGGGTCAAGTCTCTCGAGCGCGTAGCTCGATGGGATTTGGATTTTCTGAGGTGCAGCATGTCCATTAATTCCAGTTGGCATGGCTTTATACATCAGGCACAGATCGCCTCTGAGCAGGCGGTATGCCACTGAGTAGAGCTGGAGTTTCTTTAACCAGGCAGCATATGGCATCTGTTTGAGCCCTTTGATCCTCTTGGTGAGGTACTTTTGGGGTCTTTCCAGTTGCTGCAGGTGTCTGGTAAGGTACATCCCAAAAGGGGCATTGTACTCAATTATGGGCCTGATGAGGGATGAGTAAAGAGGCACGATGACCTCCCCTGATCTAGATGTGAATCCCTTCATGATTAGGTGGGCTATATAAAATGTTTTTCTAACCACTGAGGCCCTTTTGGAGGATGATTGTGTCGGCTGGAGAGTCGATTATGGCACCCAGTTTGCAGTTATCTGCGAACTTGGTCAGCCACAGTCCTTCCATGTTGGCCTGTACCTCAAAGAAATATATACAGAACAAGAGAGGCCCCAGGACTGAGCCTTGTGGGACGCCACTTGTAACTGGTTTGGAGTCTGACAAGGCTCCAGCAATTCTAACCATGTGGGTTCTGTCCTTGAGCCAGTTTGCAACCCATCTAGTGACAGAGGGGTTTATATTTAAGCTGGTGAGCTTATCTATAATGCCTGAGTGGGGTATTGTATCGAAGGCTTTTGCGAGGTCCAGGTAGGCTGTGTGAACCACCTTCCCCTCGTCAATGGCCTTGGTGACTGTTTCAAAGAAATTGACCGGGTTTAAGAGGCAGTATCTGCACTTAACAAAGCCGAACTGGGTAGGATCCAGTGTTTGTAGGTCCCCAATAGCTTTATTTATGAGGTCCATGATGATCCTTTCCATAGCTTTGCAGACCAAGCTAGTCAGGCTTATGGGGCGATAGTTTCCAGGATCCATTGAAGCACCACCTTTGTGGAGAAGGACCACTGTTGCTGTATGCCACTCTTTGGGTACATATCCTGTAGTAAGGCTGAGATTGAACAGTAGTTTTATGTTTGGGTCTAGCTCTTCTTGGGGTTCATGCAGGATGCAGCCCGGGACACCGTCTGGTCCCATTGATGCTGTGTTTTTTGCTTTGGAGAGGGCGGCTCTTACCTGAGCATCTGAGATGTCAGGGGGGCAGCATTCTGCTGGGATAGATATTTGCCCTTTTGGTGGGGGCGGGGGAGAAGTTTGCACTGAACCTGTCAGCTAGGATGTTGGCAATGTCTGTGGGTTCGGTGTATTTTTTGTCATTTTGGACTAATTCTGAGCACATCTGGGAATTTCCACCCAGGTTCCCTACATAACTAAAGAAAGCCTTGTGACTATCCTTAGTGTCCTGTGCAATTTTTCTCTCGAAGCTGGCCTTAGACGATTTTATGAGTGCCCATAGTTTTTTGCTAATACTGATCAAAGATGCCTTCCCTTTTTGGGATTTTGCTCTATCATGTAGTAGCTTCCTCCTTCTGTTGTATAGTTTGTTTATGGCTGGGGTCCACCAGACAGGATGTCTGCCTTTGGAGGATTGAGTCTTGGCTTTATTTGGGATTGCATGATCCATGCATTCCTGAAAGTATTTATAGAATGCATTTATAAAGATTCTCTACAGTCTGGGCGCTTTTACAGGGGGGCTTTGAAGGATTCCACCTCAGTTTTGAGGAGTGTGAAATTTGCTTTAGAGAAGTTTTCAACTGTGGTTTTCTGTGCAGGGGGTGGGGTCAGGATGTGAATATCCAGTGAGATTAGTTTATGGTCTGATCTTACCAGTGAGGGATACACTTCTGGTCTGGAGCATAGAGTGCCCATGTTGGTGATGGTCAGGTCCAGTATGTTTTCCCCACTTGTGGGAGTGGTAACAAGTTGTTCCATAGCATTTGAGTTTATAAATTCTAGGAACCTTTGGGCTAGGTTGTTGGAGCTAGAGTAATGCTCCCAGTCTATGTTTGGGTAGTTGAAGTCGCCCAATATAATGGTGTTTTGAGAGACCTTCATATTTTCCAGTGTTCTCAGGAAGGCCGAGGCTCACGGACAGAACCCACACTGTGAAAGTAGCAGACTCCAAATCCGACTTCAGACCAGTGACAAGTGGAGTACCACAGGGTTCATTCCTGGGTCCTCTCCTGTTTGGTATCTACTTCTCTGAAGTACAGGCTAACACAGAAGGTCTTTGGCTAACAAAGTTTGCAGATGACTGCAAACTTGGAGCCATAATCGAAACTCCTAACAATGTGGACATACTACAAAAGGGCCTCACTAAGACATGCCTGTTGTCAAAGCTATGGCCTGAAGCTCAATGCCAAAAAGTGTATTGTCATCCCCTTTGGTAAAAACTCTGTACCCATGAACTACCTCATAGGCGGTAGTCTACCTAATGCCAAAAATGTGATGAGAGCTTGGGACACAAGTGGACAGTAGTCTGTCCTTTAATAATCACATTGCCACAGTGGTCAGGAAATCCTTCTACGTGGCCTACCTCATCACAAAGATTTCTCATCCAGAAAAAAAGAGGTCATTGTTCCCCTCTACTCATCACTCATTAGACCCATTATAGAGTACAATGCCCCTTTTGGTATGTACCTCACAAGACATCTAGAACAACTGGAAAGGCCACAGAAATATCTCACAAAGAGGATTACTGGCCTCAAACAGATGCCCTACGCAGACCATCTAAAAAAACTCCAGCTTTACTCCATCGCATATCGCCTACTCAGAGGTGATCTCTGCCTAACATGCAAAGCTATGTGAAACCCAGAGTTGTTGGACATGCTCTACTTAAAGAAATCCCAATCCCTCCGAGCTACAAGCTCTAGGGACCTAAACCTTGTCACCACAATAAATAGAACATGCTGGAGGGATAGATTCCTGTCCCAGAGACTTCCCATACTCTGGAACAGACTACCTATCTATGTCAAACAGAGCTCCTCATTAGCACTCTTCAAGAAAAATCTTGATGATTGGATGGGTAATAGGAATTTACCCTGGGGATCACTTCTGTGGCTCTGCTTGACAAGGGCACAGGAAAATAATTTTCTTGGGTGGTGAAAGCCAGTGTACATTTTTGGCTAGGCTTATATAGGCCCTAGGGCCGATAGCCTAGTACCTACTTATGAACCTATGAACCTATAAATATATTCTAACACTTTTCTTTTTATATGGCATTGTCCTTTTACTGGTAATTTATCTATTACCAGTCTCCACAAAAAAATCTTGATATTCTTTCTGATTACACCATTTACTTCTTATTTTATAACTTTCATTTTTTCATCTGTTAGATTGTTAGATATCCCCATGGTTTTTATCATCACATTCTTATACCGTTTTATATCATCAATCTGTTAGATATCCCCATGGTTTCTATAATCATCACATTCTTATACCGTTTTATATTATCAATCTGTTAGATATCCTCATGGTTTTTATCATTACATTCTTATACCTTTTTATATCATCAATCTGTTAGATACCCCCATGGTTTCTATCATCACATTCTTATACCATGCTTTTCTACCTTTTTATATCATCAATCTCTTAGATATCCCCATGGTTTTTATCATTACATTCTTATACTGTTTTATATCATCAATCTGTTAGATATCCCCATGGTTTCTATCATTACATTCTTATACCATGCTTTTCTACCTTTTTATATCATCAATCTGTTAGATATCCCCATGGTTTCTATCATCACATTCTTATACCATGCTTTTCTACCTTTTTTTATATCATCAATCTGTTAGATATCCCCATGGTTTTTATCATTACATTCTTATACTGTTTTATATCATCAATCTGTTAGATATCCCCATGGTTTCTATCATTACATTCTTATACCATGCTTTTCTACCTTTTTATATCATCAATCTGTTAGATATCCCCATGGTTTTTATCATTACATTCTTATACCATGCTTTTCTACCTTTTTATATCATCAATCTGTTAGATATCCCCATGGTTTTTATCATTACATTCTTATACTGTTTTATATCATCAATCTGTTAGATATCCCCATGGTTTCTATCATTACATTCTTATACCATGCTTTTCTACCTTTTTATATCATCAATCTGTTAGATATCCCCATGGTTTTTATCATTACATTCTTATACCATTTTATATCATCAATCTGTTAGATATCCCCATGTTTTTTATCATCACATTCTTATACCGTTTTATATCATCAATCTGTTAGATATCCCCATGGTTTTTATCATCACATTCTTATACCATTTTATATCATCAATCTGTTAGATATCCCCATGGTTTTTATCATCACATTCTTATACCATGCTTTTCTACCTTTTTATATCATCAATCTGTTAGATATCCTCATGGTTTTTATCATTACATACTTATACCATGATTTTCTACCTTTTTATATCATCAATTTATTTCTTCCACAAAAATATTTTTTGGTAAAATTGTATTCCTTCATTTATACACTCCCTTTCTCCTTTACTCTTTTTACTTTACCCCAACATTTATCATACTTACGTTTATACAATTTTACTACTAAACTCGCATTGTTTTCATTCATCCACTTTAACACTTTGTATAAATTTAATGAAGCAGTGTATACCACTGGGTTAATTAACCTTAAACCTACCTCCTCTTTATTTAAATACAAAACTCCTCTTTTTACTGGGTTTAATCTAGAAACCTATATAAATGAAAAATATCTGCAATAATTCCTTTTCAAATATTGTTGGTAATATAAATACACATGCTAAGTATTGTTTTTTCACATCAGTACTGAATTTGTCAAACAGGCTTTTTTTCTGAATGATAATTTATATGTTCTCTAGAAAATACAGGTTTGTTTTATTTCTTTCATTTTTTTCACTGACTTCTGATTGCATCTTTATTCCCAAATTTTAAATCTAACACAAAAAACGTAATTCATTATATAATATATACCACCTAACTTTACTACATCACCCAAACGTTTGCTTTTCTCTTTAAAGCCATCCGTATCACCTCTAGACACACATCTGTGCAAATTATTACTTCTTATCCAAATTTAGTTGTTTTGCAATTACTATAATGTCATCTACTTATGTTACCTAAACTGGAATTCTTAACCATTCAGGTGTTATATATCCTGCCTCCTTCATTTTGTAATTTATTTCACATACTATCATGTTCATAACTAATGCAAATAGTATATAACTCATTTAGCATCCCTTTACTTTATTATTATTATTACTATATACTCACATACATAATTTACTAACTTTCTCACTTATATCATGTTATATTATATTATATTATGTTATATTATATTATATTATATTATGTTATATTATATTATATTATGTTATATTATATTATATTATATTGTATTATATTATATTATATTATATTATATTATATTATATTATATTATATTATATTATATTATATTCTTTCATTATTCCCCATATGATTTCATGTTCAACTGATCAAATGCCTTACTAAGGCCTCCTTCATAATTTCACGTCTTCTTTTCTATTCACAATATCATCCACAATTTCTCTATCATTAATAATTCTTGATAACCCTTGCCCTTTATACTAGACATACTATCTTCCATAATATTTTCTGTTTCAGTTTCAGAACTCTTTTGTATTATTTTCATAAAGATCTTATAATCATTATTATTCAACACTATAGGTCTCCAGTTTTTTATTGTCTTCTATCTTCCTTTTTCTATATGAATTTAAGTTATCCACTATGTAATTCTTAATATATATATATATATATATATATATATATATATATATATATATATATATAAAACCTTTAATTGACCATTCATTTAAAATCTTTAAAAACATTTTTTTTGCCAATCCCTTAAATTTGTTATACATTCCATACCCTATTTTATCTGGTCTTCCAGATGTATTTACTTTCAGTAATACTTTATCTAGCGCACATAATAATAAAAATGCATCTCCTTTTCCAATTCCTTATTTTCTTTTTCTTTTTTACTTTCAGTGTTTTTTCTACCTTCTTAAAAAGCATTTCCTGTACATATCGCACTGCACTATTCATAATCTTTTCCTGAGTTCTTTCTATTTCTCGTTTTACATTTTTTATTTCTCATAATACGTCTTCCTTTACTACTCTGCTTAAGTAACGTGATAATTCTTCTTTTTCATTGTAAAAAAAGCTTTACTTATATAACAATTCTGCATCTTTTCTTCATTTCTTTAATATAATTGTTTTCCTTGTCAAAATACTTTCTATCTTCTTCTTCTATTTCGCCTGTTCCTGTTAGTGGTCACCACAGTGGATCATCTGTTTCCATTTCTTTTTGTCCTCTGCATCTTGCTCTGTCACACCAACCACCTGCATGTCCACTCTCACCACATCCGTAAACCTTATCTTAGTCCTTCCTCTTTTCCTGTTACCTAGCAGCTTCATCCTTTGCATCCTTTTCCCAATATACCCAGCATCCCTCCTCAGCACATGTCCAAACCAATGCAAACTTGCCTCTCTGACTTTGTCTCCAAACTGACCAACCTGAGCTGACCCACTAATAAACTGATTCCTATTCTTGTTCATCCTCATCACACCCAGTGCAAATTTTAACATCTTTAACTCTGTCACCTCCAGCTCTGACTTCTGCCTTTTTGTCAATGCCACCGTCTCCAACCCATACAACATAGCTGGTCTCACTACCCTCTTGTAGACCTTCCCTTTCACTCTTACAGGTACCCCTCTGTCACAAATCACTCCTGACACTCTTCTCCACCCACTCCACCCTTTCTGTACTCCCTTCTTCACCTCTCTTCTGCACTCACCATTACTCTGAGCTTTTGATCCCATTTAGACTGATCTACCTTCACTAATTCTACTTCTTGTATCCTCACCATTCCTCTATCTTCCATCTCATTCACACACATATTTTCTGTCTTAGTCCTGCTGACCTTCATCCCTCTCATCTCTAGAGCATATATCCACCACTCCAGGGTCTCTTCAACCTGTTCCCTACTCTGACTACTGATCAGAGTGTCATCCACAAACATCTTAGTCCATGGGGACTCTTGTTTGATCTTATCTGTCAGCCTGTCCATCACCATTGAAAATAAGAAAGGCTCAGAGCTGAACCTTGATGTAATCCCTCCTCCACCTTAAACACATCCATCACTCCTACCACAGACCTCACCACTGTCACACTATCATTGTGCATATCCTGTACCACTCTTACATACTTCTCTGCCACTCCCAACTTCTTCATGCAATACCACAACTCCTGTCTAGACACCCTGTTATATGCTTTCTCTACCCTGTCACATTCTTTCTCTAAGTCCACAAAGACACACTCCAACTCCTTCTGGCCTTCTCTATACTTCTCCATCAACACTCTCAGAGCAAACATCTGCTCACTAATCATCATCTCCCTTCTTAACCTAGCTTCCACTAGTCTTTCCCATAGCTTCATGCTTTGACTGATCAATTGTATCCCTCTGTAGTTACTACAGCTCTGCACATCACTCTTATTCTTAAAAACTGGTACCAAAATACTTCTTCTCCACTCCTCAGGCATCCTCTCACTTTCCAAGATTTCATTAAACAATCTGGTTAAAAATGATACTGCCATCTCTCCTAAACACCTACATGCTTCCATAGGTATGTCATCCAGGCAAACAGCCTTTCCATTCTTCATCCTCTTCATAACTGCCCTTAATTCCTCCTTGCTAATCCATTGCACTTCCTGATTCACTATCCCCACATCATCCAACCTTCTCTCTCTCTCTCTCTCTCTCTCTCTCTCTCTCTCTCTCTCATTCTCCTCATTCATCAGGCCCTCAAACTACTCTTTCCATCTGCTCAACACACTCTCCTCACTTGTGAGTATGTTTCCCTCATTATCCTTTATCACCTTTACCTGTTGCCCATCTTTCCCAGCTCAGACCATCTGTCTAGCCAATAGGTACAGGTCCTTTTCTATCTACTTAGTGTCCAACCTTTCATACAACTCACCATACGCTGTATCCTTAGCCTTCACCACCTCTCTCTTTGCCATATGCCTCATCTCCTTATACTCCTGTCTACTTTCTTCATCTCTCTGACAATCCCACTTCTTCTTCACCAACCTCTTTCTCTGTATACTCTCCTGTACTTCCTCATTCCACCACCAGATCTCCTTGTCGTCCTTCCTCTGTGCAGATGTTACAACAAGCACCTTTCTAGCTGACTCCCTTACCAGCTCTGCTGTAGTTACCCTGTTATGTGGTATCTCTTCACTGCCACCCAGTGCCTGTCTTAACTCTTCCATGAACTCCACCTCACAAGTACCCTTTTTCAAATCCCCCCATTTCATCCTTGGCACTGCCCTCATTCTCCTCCACTTCCTCTTAATAACCAGTGTCATCCTACAGACCACCATCTTATGCTCTTAACTACGCTTTCCCCTATCACCACTTTACGGTCTCCAATCTCCTTCAGACTGGCCCTCCTGCATAGGATATAATCCACCTGTATGTATCTTCCTCCATTCTTGTACATCACCCTATGCTCCTCCCTCTTCTTAAAATATGTATTCACCATATTCATGTCCACCTTTATTGCAAAATCCACTACAATCTGACCTTCTGCATTCCTGTCCTTAACACCGAACCTACACATCACCTCCTCATCCACTCTGTTCCCTTCACCAGCATGACCCCTGAAATCCAATCCAATCCCCATTCTCTCACCCTTGGGTACACTCATCACCACTTCATCCAACTCACTCCAAAAGTTGTCTGTCTCATCCATCACACACCCAACCTGTGGAGCATATGCACTAACAACATTCATCATTACACCATCAACTTCCAGCTTCTTAAACATCACTCGATCAGACACTCTTTTCACTGCCAAAACACTCTTGGCATATTGTTCCTTTGGGATAAATTCTTCCCTATTTCACCTCCCATCCACAGCATGATAGAACAATTTGAACCCACCTCCAATACTCCTGGCCTTACTCCCCTTCTATCTGGTCTCCTGCACATGCAATATACCAACCTTCTTTCTGTCCATCATATCAGCTAGCTCTCTCCCTATACCAGTCATCCTGCCAACATTCAAAGTTCCTACCCTCACTACCACACTCCTAACCTTCCTCCTTTCTTCCTGTCTTTGAGAAAGCCTTCCCCTCTTGTTCTCCTTTGGCCAACAGTAGCCCAATTTCCACCAACACCCTATTGGCTAACAGTACTGATGGCAGTCATTGTTAACCTGGGCCTCGAGTGATCCGGTATGGAATTCTGTATTGTTGTCCACATATGTCAAAACACTTTCTATCATTATGTTTGAAATCTTCCAATGCATCATTATATATTCTTTTATATTTTTCTTTCCCTACTTTTCCCACATCATACTGCCACTATAAAAAACATTTTCAGACCAATTTTTATAAAATGTTCTCATATTTATATGATCTTTCCATAACTGTGTTAGAAAACGCTTTAATTCTTCATTCCCGCTTTCTTGTTTATACCTTTTATTGTTTTGCCTATTTACATATAGTCCTTTATTTCTAGCCATATTGCAAGATGATTTATTTATTATTGTATTTATTTAACATTTGTTTACCAGGATAGTCTGGCTGGATGACTAGTGTCCACTTTCTGTGGAGTCGTGGGGAGAAAAGCTCCATACATTAAGAAACTACACAAGTTATACGTAGTAGTAATGAAGAAGACAGTTGAGTAACATGCTATAGGATGGCTAATAGTTATAAAGGATACAACATTGCAGTACAGTTTATAATTGGTTATTTAGGATACAAAGTTGCAGTGCACTTTATAAGTGGTTATAAAGGATACAACATTGCAGTACAGTTTATAATTGGTTATTTAGGATACAAAGTTGCAGTGCACTTTATAAGTGGTTATAAAGGATACAACATTGCAGTACAGTTTATAATTGGTTATTTAGGATACAAAGTTGCAGTACACTTTATAAGTGGTTATAAAGGATACAACATTGCAGTACAGTTTATAATTGGTTATTTAGGATACAAAGTTGCAGTACACTTTATAAGTGGTTATAAAGGATACAACATTGCAGTACAGTTTATAATTGGTTATTTAGGATACAAAGTTGCAGTACACTTTATAAGTGGTTATAAAGGATACAACATTGCAGTACAGTTTATAATTGGTTATTTAGGATACAAAGTTGCAGTACACTTTATAAGTGTAACAGTTTCGTGGAAAAGCATGGGTACAATATATGTCTCTGGTATTGTCATAGCAGAGCCATGATCAGGAAATCCTGTTTCAGCTACCTGCCCTTCTCTTATAACTAAACCACCTGATACTATAAAATAATCTACTTCAGTTCTATACATACCTGTTTTGTAAGTCCATGAATTGTTGTCCCAAAGTTTTAACTTACCACATCTTATAACTTTTAACTTGTTTCTTATATCATTTTCTTTCTTTTTAACACTTGCCTCTTAAATCACAATTAAAGTCTCCTGTCATTATAATATTCATATGTATCACTATATAGCATAAAAGCTAATTAAACTTTCCATAAAATCTGATTAAACAAACTTTCCTTTTCTTTGAAATTAATGTAAGCACATAATGTTATAATTCTATATCCTTGTTCTTTCTATTTTAAATGTACAATGGCTAATCTTCCCATTTTTGTAAAGTTATATCTAATATGTTTGCTGTATTTCAACAGAATACAGGCATTCCAAAACATCTCTCATTTCTCAAATTCCAGATTATCTTTCCTCCCCATAATTTCTCTGTTTATCATCTTTGTTTATTAAAAATCTTCTATCTTCTAATCCTTCTAATATAGTTAAATTTACATGACATATATTACACCACTCCAAAATCCCTATGCATCTTACTGTATTCTTAATACTATTGATATTTATAGAAATCACTCAAAATGTTTCATTTTCTATCTTTCTTAGATTCATGGTTTCATAAGAACATAGCTAATTACTAGGCTAACTGTCTTACTGGACCATTCTAAGCCTTATCAATTTCCCTGTCAAAGGTGAGAATCAAACACTGTACCTTGTCTCTGTCAAACACCTTAACCAGTACACTAACCCCCAACCATTAGCGGTATATATTCTTATTATCCATTCCCTTTCTTTTTCCTTTTGTATTTGAGCCTTTAAAATTTCCTTTTTTTACCAATAGAATTATTTTTTCGTATACTATTTCCCAATTCATGTCTTTTTCATCATTTATGTCAGAGCCGTCTTCTGTGTCATCTTTATTATTTTTTTATCATCTATGTTTTTCTTCTATATATACTACTTCTAAAATTTCTTCTGTTTGTTAATTTTCTTCTCTTTTTTCCTTAATCGCATTTTCATTTTTAGAATGCATCCATAAATGTCCAGTTTTGTTACATTTATAACATTTCGATTCACATTTATTTGCATCATGTCCCATTTCCCCACAGATATAACATGGTCTTTTATCACAGTTACCTATAAATCTGTCTTTCTTTTCCACAAAAAAAAAAAACATATTTTTGGCTGTCCCCAGTATTTTATAACATATCTATTTCCTCCACATTTATCTTGCTTGGTATATAGATCATTTTTTATTTTTATTTTAACACAGTAGTACAATAACATCTGCCACTCCATAAACCCCTTTTACCATAAACATTTGCAATGTCCAGTATTTCTTTAAATGAAGTTTTAAATGTCGTTTCAAAGTTTCTTTTTCCACCTCTGTTCAAAATTGTGCATACATTTTCTTTTCTGGTTCCCTGTTAAATGATTTTATCACATAAAGATTCCATGGATTATACTCTTTCTTTTTCTAATATTCTCCAAGAAAATGTTCCATTTACAAAACAGTCTCAGATATAATGTCACAAATTGTTTCCTTGTTAATAAGAATAAATGCTTCTACATCATGTGCTTTTACACTTAAAGCAGCTATCAAACTGTCCCACACTTCATATCTCTCCATTTCTTTGTCCTCTTCACTTTGAATCCTTACCACAAACTTCCATTTTTCATTTTCTTCTGCCTTCTTCTTTACCATCCCACTACTATTCTGCAGGCTTGTCTCTGTGCCCTCCTTTCATATTTTCTCATCAATGTCCCCCACCCTCACCCCCACCCCCAGAAAATGTCTACTTTATTTTATGGATCACTCTGCATTGCCATTTCATTAAACAAATCCTCCTGCAGCCCTTCCAACTGGAGAATTGTAATTATACATCCATCATTTGCCAACTCATCGCCATTAAACTGATTTCTTTAAAACGTCTCCTCAGAATCCTGCGTGGATTCTCTAGCCTTGATTTTGGCTTTCAACCCCATTCCTCTCAGCACTCCATTATCTCCTCCTCCCTCCATCTGCCTCCTGGTTTCTCCAGGGTGCCTCTGTACCTGGAACACAAAAGGAAGTGTTCATGCAAAATGGGTCCCACTTGCAACAACAACAAGTATGAAAAACATCTGATGCCCTAGTCAAACTTCCCCTAGTAGTATAAATACCAGCTGTGATCTCCCCTGAAAAGAGGCTATGATCCTATTGGACTAACCTGGTCAACAAAGAATAAATAAATAATAAATAAATAAATAAATAAAGCTACAGAATGCAGTGTTCTGATCCCAGAAATGTGAATAGCATTGAAAACAGCTTTCCTATGACTGTTTCTAGTAAGGGCAACGCTTCCATGCAAACAAAATGTTTTGTCTTCTGCACCTTTTGCTAATCTTACCTCTAAGTTACCACAAGTAAGATATAAGAATGTTGTGTCTTGTGTCTTTTGGCTTTTCCCAGTTAGGGGTCGCCACAGCGGAACTCCGGTCCGCTAATGATTGGCAGTAGATTTTTACGTGCCGAGTTGCTGGCCCTGACACACAACCTTCAACGAAAGTACGCCCATTCATGCATGTCTCCACACAGAAGACGCTCTAGCTGAGAATTGAACAGGACAACGTCTTACTGTGAGGTGACAACGCTACCGCAGCACCACCACTGCAGTTGCTCAAGTAAGATATAAGAATGATTACTCTATTTTTCTCATAACTGAGTCTGGAATAGTATCCTTCACTACTCTGTAATTCAAACACACATAAAAATACTTGGGGAAATGTTTAGCATTTATGATATCCTCTCCATCATTTATTAGGTAATGTTTTCACATTTAAAGGAAAGTATCCCAAAATGTCAAGCTTTTCTAATCACTGAGTCCCACGTCGCTTAATCTAACTCTACAACACACACAAAAAACAAAGAGATAGATAGATAGACAGATAGATGGATAGGTAGATAGATAGATAGATAGATAGATAGATAGATAGATAGATAGATAGATAGATAGATAGATAGATAGACAGATAGATAGATAGATAGATAGATAGATAGATAGATAGACAGATAGATAGATAGATAGATAGATAAAATATTTGAACTATTCAGTGCTTCTGATTTCTCAACTTGTTTTTTTGTGTACATGCCAGTCATGTTATCTGTGACTCATCCTTTTTATGTGTATATGTGTGTGTGTGTGTGTGTGTGTGTGTGTGTGTGTGTGTGTGTGTGTGTGTGTGTGTGTGTGTGTGTGTGTGTGTGTGTGTGTGCATGAGTGCATGTGTGTGTGTGTGTCTGTCTGCTTTATTAATTGCAGATCAAGTTTAACTCAGCAAATAAAAGGCTTGACTTGGCATTACAGTTCTGAGTCTGAACAAAAACATTGAATAAAGTTCACTTTTAAATTGCAAGATTCATATGTAACAAAATGCTACATAATGTGAGGCTGCTATCAAAACGCATCAAATGATGTGATTGGAAAAGACAAACTGATGCTCTTGTTTGAGGCAGTCAAAAAAAGTAAGACATCAGCTTATTTTCAGTGCATGTTAGTGGAGAGATAAATATTACATTATTTTTTTTTTATCACAATGATATCTTATTCCCAGCAAATGTATATTAGGTAGGAAAAAACTTTCACTGCAAAATGAAATCAAACCACATGGCAACACGCTGCAGTTATCCCCTGAAAGGCTGTTCTGATGAACATCAAATTACAAAATAACCATTTAGAGAGATACAGTGATGCTGAGAAGAAGATCAAAACATATAAAATAGGATTTTTATCCATTTATTGCTTGTTTTCTACAAGTCTACTGACGTTTTAATAGTATTTACCCAGGGAGTTGATGGACCCCTTATTTGCACAATAAATAGCAACCTCAGAAAATATAGATACTCTGCAATTAAGGTTCACAATGACATTTAAGTTGTGAAACATGGCAGTCCTCAATGTCAGTTTAAACTGTTAGGAAAACATGCTTTACAGTGATTCCATGTCCAAACGTTTATATATAGAAGGGCAGTTCCCCCTTACTAAAAACAAAGGCTGCCTGCACATGTACAGTGTTGCCCACAGGGACCCAGGATTGTGCACAGCATCAAGTAAAGTCCTGCATGATGCTTACCTGATGTGCTTGTCACACAAATTGAGTGATTCAGAAACAGTAGTGACCTGAGACCTAATTCACAGACTCATCACAACCAGGCAAATGAATCTACACAACAGAAGTGTGATGTGAAGCACAGGGCCTCATCACCCTACAGGGAAAAACAGTGCTGCTACAGTCTGATTCCAGACAAGGGTAAATTCTCAACACATATTTCTTCAGCTTAAGATACCTGCTTGCACAAGCTAAGTGCTACTTCTTGCAAATCTATTAATTTGTCCTACAAGTGCTTTTAACTGCTGTTGTACTTGCTACCGGTAAGGGATGTCAGTTTGTCAGTGCTCTTAAGTGAGCTGGCCAGAGTATTAAGAGGGACAATGCGTGGATTAAGAGGGACAATGCGTGGTGCAGGATTAAGGTTTATGGGAGTCGCACCCATGAGCTCATTCTCTCAGTTCTGGTTGGTCGATACTATTTTACCGTTGTATGCCTTGCACATATGTCATTACTCCCAATATTTGTAGCAAATGCTATTGTTATGATCATGTATCTCTGGTCAGTTGCAATTCTGTTATTGTTTTGTGCGGTAAAATGTGCTCAGTAAACCTACATGCCTGACATTAAAAGTTTATGGATGCATATATCTGTCTGTCACAAATACAGAACATTATATGGCCACTTAGAATAGTAACACTGCTAGGATTTGTAAGGCCCATGCAGCAACAAGGCTGCTTATCCACTGTTTCCACTCCAACTGTGCAATTCCTAAAAAAAAGGTACACACAAAAAGAACAATGCATCTGCTTGGACATAATCATTCATCCATAAGCCCAAACTATCCAGTTCTGAGAGTGAAGTGGTACTTCAGGCTCTTTGCCTTTGTGGCTGACAGCTCTTTGAAGCACCCTATCATGACCGTGCCTGGTCTGAAAATGTCAGCAATGTGAATGCAGTGGGTGGGGAGTGTGAGATCCCCTCTCTGGGCCAGTAATCAAGAAACTTGAATCCTTACCACTGACACTGGTGAGGGACATTCACTTGGAACAAAAATAGATACACACAGTATTTCCAGATGCAGCTTTCTGCATTAAGCACAATTTTCCTTAAGAGCACACAGGGAACACACACAGTCCGGAGTCTAGGTTTCCCTATCTCTCTCTGCAGGCCCCCAAATAAGACTACCCAGTAGCACAGCTGTAGAGTTGAGGCCTCAGCCAAGTTTTCAAGCCAAGTCCTCCAATACCCTCTCTCTAAAACTAGTGCTCTCTGTCCCTGCATCAAGTAGCTGACACACACACTCTTTGAGATTTGATTTTTATGAACCCACACAAATACACACACACACACACACACACACACACACACACACACACACACACACACACACACACACACACACACACACACACACACACCACACACAGACACACCCGGGAAAGGCTGGCAGAGATTTACTTGCTCTGCTGCCCTTTGCCCAGACTATAAGGTAGTTGCAGCCACCAGACACTCCAAAGCTAGCTACTGTAAGGCTCTTACAAGGGTATCCAATTATACTGAGTGAAATTAATATTAATACAAATAGTATTGTTTGACCAATGTGGCAGAGTGGCCATAGTGTCACCAAATAAATGTAAGTACTCTTAAACCCTAAAATATTCTCAAAAGGACCAGCCACAATGAGAAGTTTAAATATATTTAATGTTTGTTTGTTTGGTCTTCTTTCGGCTTTTCCTGGTTAGAGATCGCCACAGTGGAACTCCAGTCTGCTAATGATTGGAAGTAGATTTTACGGTGCCGAGATGCCAGCTCGACATCGAAGCAATAAATAATAAAAAAAACAGGAAAATAATTAATATATATTTACAATACAAAATAGAGTTTCAGTCACAATAAATGTTAAAATAACACAGATGAATAGATTTACACAGATACAGAAGAACAGTACTTAACTAATCTCACTATATTTTCCTGACTGATCTAAAGAATTACTATTCCCTGGTTACTTACTAAAGCAAGGCAAGATGAAGTGGGTGAGAGATCCTTCTTTGTTAAGTTTCAAAAACAGACAGCTTTGAGACTTCTGTTTCATCTAGTATTAAAACATCAATTTAGTCCTAGATTACAGAATGACATCACACACATCAGAATCTAGCACACGTGTCAATAATATGCACACATAGTGCTTTGCTAAGATCTGTTTCACCTTCTGAAAGTCATAAACAATTTCAAACTTCCACCCTTCCAGAGCAGAACTTAGTCTAATGTTAAAGACAATACAGAAGGCTTCCTAGTACAGACTTTTTGTCTCTGGCTGCACTGTGACCTGTTGGATACAATCTTTATGGCTTATACCAAGTAATTTAATTTCAAACTATTTTTCAAAGTTAGCTGGACTGAGATTAAACTCTTCTCTTCCATTATCCTCCTCTGTTACAATGTATTCGTTTCAACAGTTACCATACAGTCTGTCATATAGTTATACTTCTTTTCCTGTCCAGCAGGACCCACTGTTTGTACATTTTTAACGCAAACAGTTTTACAAATACATTTTTCAACACAAGCACCTGTACAAATCAGTTTGATATACAAATATTCTTTACACAACTCCAGTTAGCTATGCTGACTTTTGTTACACATCCACTGCAAAACTTTTCCTGGGATAGCTGGAAATACCTCACATTGTCACATCTCTCCCCCTTTGAAGACTCAAGCTAGTTTCTCAAGTGACTCTGGAGAAACATTGCTTGAGAAGAATGAGCCTGTCTGGGAACACATTAACCCATACCCTATCTTGATAACCCATCTGCATTGGTATTCCTTACCCCACTGCAGTGCTGCACTGTCATGTTGCATGCCCCCAAACCTAGGCTCCACCTTAGTAACTTGGTATTTTGCTGGCTGGCTCTATGTAGCCATAGATCCCCCCCTCAGACTCCTCCTGCCATCCACAACAAATACTCAGCACCAGGACTTTCCTATCATGATAAGGCTTCATCATGTTAACATGGCATAGTTTGTGCCCCTCCTCCTGCCTAGCAATTCTACCATGTAGTTAAAATCACTGACCCTCCTTACCACTTTGAAGAGTCTGTCCCAAGCTATCTGCAGCTTATTGTGTCTGACAGGAGAGAGAACCATAACCTGCTGTCCCACAGCATACTCTTGGGTTCAAGCATTCCTGTCATACCAGACCTTTTTCTGCATTGGGCACCTGCCATGTTCTCCTGGACCAAGCCCATGAGCTCCCTAAGGCTTTTCCTGAGGTTTAGGACATATGCCACAACAGACTCCTTGTGGAATTCACACTCACTCTCTAACTCAGCACAAATCATATCTAAAGACCCCTTCACCCTATGCCCATTAGGCAACTCAAAGGCTGAAAAACCTGTAGATTCCTGGGGGTACCTCTCTGTACACAAACAGAAGATGGGACAAATATGTGTCCCATTGTCTCTTAAACTGGTCTGCAAATGCCTGTAGCATGGTCTTTAGTGTACAGTTTAACATCTCCACAATACCATTAGTTTGGGGGTGGTAGGGGGTGATCTTTAGATGCTTCACCCCACAACGCTCCCACAGACAAACCAGCATGTCTGACATGAAATTGGCACCTCTGGCAGTCAGCATTTCTCTCAGGAAACCTACAATATTGAAAATATCTAACAAAGCCTTTTCCACCTTCTCAACCTCAATGGAGGACAGAGCCACCACCTCATGAAATCTTGTAGCATAATCTGCTACTAGGATATACTTTTTCCATGTGGAACTTGTGGTACTCAGAGGCCCCACAATATGCATAGGTACCCTCTGAAATGGCTTCTTATCACAGGCAAAGGCATCAAAGCAACATTGATATTGTCTCCTGCCTTTCCTACTTTTTGGCACTGCTCACAGGTCCTGCAGCACCCTGTTACATCCCTTGCAATCCCAGGCCAATGAAAGGTCTGCATAATACATCTCTTAGTATGCTTTATGCCCATATGACCTGCAAAAAGAATGTTATGGGCTATGGCTATAAATGCCAGATGGTAGGGTCTAGACACTATCAACTGCTGTATTATCTCACCCTCTAGTCCTCCCTCAGGGATCCACTCTCTATATATAGTACCCCTTTGTTCCAGTATACAGACTCCACTTTTCCTTAGGGATCAGGTGCCTCCCAAGCTACCTCCCTCAAGCCTCGTAGGGTATGGTCCAAGAGCTGAGCATGCCTAGATTCTATCTTTGTGACCCTTCCCAGTTCCTTTTCAACAGGAAGCCTGATATTGTCTGACAGCAGTGCCTGACTGTCAGCCTGGCTATTACCACTGACCTCTGCCCTTGCAGTCACTCTGTCCAAGGGAACATCAGTACTTACCAGCAGCTGTGGGTCACCTTCAGGCTCACTGCTACAGGGTAGCTCCCTTCCTGAAATAGCCACCTCGCCAGCCCTGGCTTCAGGTGTGGGGTCTGTCTCGGTCTCCCCCTGACTACCAGTCCCATATGCCTGTCTTTAAGATTGACTGCATGCCACTGCATGCACACAAGGTACTGCATTATCAGAATCATTCCCTGTCAGGACACCGGCAGGGACATCCTCAAACACACCTACATGCTTTCCTCCTTTTCTACCTTCGCAGTCAAGGTGAACCTGGCAAAAGACATTTGGAAATGGGTCCCTCCTGAAGCTCTCACTGGAGTGGACTGCCCAAGCAAGTACTTCTCCTCTTTAACCAATGTAGGTTTCACAATGGTTATGTCAGAGGCTGTGTCTCTCTTAGCAGTGGGCTGTTTTCCATCCACTGGGACAGGATATAACCTCTGGTGATAGTTTGGTACCCCTGCTGTCTCCAGACAACTTACCACTGGCATACTGTCAATCCCACTTGCTGGCTCCTTCACCTTCTGTTCCCCACCTTGCTTCCATGGACATCTATATGATACATGGCCCCACTGGTTACATTTAAACATCTAACCCTTGATCCTAGCTATGTACCTGAACTAGTGGCTTCCCCTTTTACTGGTGGACTCTGTTGGGGTAGTTTAGGCTGCCCATCATGGGTTCCCTTATATCCATGTGCAGCACTGGGTATCCCCTTCCTGTGCAGTGATGCCCTGCTTGCTTAGTGGAGATCCCCTTTTTACCTCATCTCATCTGCAGAATTACACTGCTGGTCTGCCAACCAGATTCTCATGTCATCAGGCAAAGTGCTAAGGCCTTGTTTCCTCACCCAAAGGTGTGCCAGCCTTTCAAAAGTGGTCACATGACACTCACTCACCAGCTATGAAAATATGTGCTTAATTCAGTAATGTAATCACACACGCTTTCATCTGTCTTGCATCTATGCTCACAAAACTTTTTTCTGTAAGCTTCAGGTGTTAACTTAAAACATTCAAGTAAACATTTTTTTTTACTTTATCATAGTTTAAACAATCAATATCAGACAATTTAAAAAGCAGCAGTTACAGCTTTATCCATGGAGTAAGGGTGGTGTACCCAGAGCCCTTGGTTGGCATCATACTGCTTACATACTCTTTGAAATATATTTACTGATTTATTTATTTATTTATTTATTGTCATTTGTTAACCGGGTTGGTCCAGCTGAGCCAAAGGCCCGTTTTCAGTGGAGACCCAAGGAGAAAAGCACCAGTTACAATTGCAGTAATTCAGGACAAAAATTTACATCAGAAATGGCATATAACAAGAATTTATACACCAAAGTGAAGTTAAGTAATTTAACAGCTTTGTACAATTTTTGTGTATATCTATGCAGTAACAACAAGATAATTTGGATGCAAAGGATTATTTAGAAGAAACAGGGTGTTTGTATGTAGTAGTATTAGCATCATGTAGAGGAGAAAGAATGGAGGAAAGAGGACGATACGAGAGAAAAAAGTAGATTTGGGAGGAGGGTAGCTAGAATCAAGTTGGAGATTGATAGGGACAGGACCGGGTGTTTTGTAGGTCATGTTTAAGTTCAAGTTTGAAATGGGCTTTATGGGGGCAACTGAGTATTTGTATAGTGACTTCCCAATATTTTTTGTGGGTTTGTAGATGTCCAGAAGATGTTTGTCAGATATACCAAGCTGACGTCGGGGGTTGTATAGTGATACAATATTAGAGACAGAGGGGAAGGAAATGGGGTTATAAAGAACTGAGTGTGTTATATGCAGTTGCAGAAGGAGCAGTTGTTTGGGATTTCAGGCTATTGCAAGGATTTTAGTACAAGGCAGTGGTGGGTTTTATAGGGGAGATTGGAGGCAAACTTGGCTATTTTATTATAGGTTTGCTCTAGTTTGCTGAGAAGAGATGACTGGAGGTTAGTAAGGACAGGGGTTGCATACAGAAGACAGGGTAAGAGGAGAGACATGGCTAGGGAGGGTTTGGAGGAGGGATGAAGAAGTTTATGATTACAGTACCGGAGGCTGAGTTTTTGGTGTTTTTTTTTCAGGCATTGATTGATATGTATATCGAATTTTAGATCTTCATCGATGGTGACCCCAAGTAATTTAGTATGTGGTTCCAGTCTGGTGATGGTATTGTTAAGGGAGATGATGGGGAAAGAGGATTTATGTTGTGCTATTGTTTTAGGAAGAAAAACTAGAAGTTTAGTTTTTTTAGAATTTAATATTAGTTGATTATCAGTGAGCCAAGTTTTGATGGAAGAGAAACTGTTTTGGGTAAGATAAAGTTGTTCAGGGATGCTGTGGGCAGTGATAATAAGGGTGGAATCATCAGCATATTGTAAGAGTGTTGAGAGGTTAGTAGTAGAGTGTAAGTTGTTAGTGAAGATATTGAACAAGAGGGGACCCAAATAGAGCCTTGGGGAACACCAGTGTAGACAGGCAGAAATGAGAAGGTGACAGTTTTCCAGTGTATAGATTGTAGTCTATTAGCTAAATAACTAGAGAACCAGGCTATAGAGGGGGCAGACAGGTGAATGCCAGAAAGTTTAGTTAACAGTTTAGAGAGGGAGACAGTATCAAAATCCTTAGAGAAGTCAAGGAACAGACAGGAAAGACGTAGGTTGTTATTACAGGCTTCAGCTACAGTTTGGGTGAATGAGAGTAGAGCGGTAGATGTGCTGTGGTAGGGTCTAAAGCCATGCTGGGTGGGAGTTAAGAGATTATTATCAAGCAAGTGTTTAAGTAGCTGAGAATGAACACACTTTTCTAGTATTTTGGAAAGTGTGGATAGTATAGCAATATAACGAAAGTTTGAGGGGTCGGTGGAATTACCACCTTTATGAAGAGGGATTGTGTAAAAGGATTTGCATAACTCGGGGACAACAGACTTGGTAATAGAATGATTAATAAGGATAGAGACTGGGCAGGCAATAGAATTGGTAGCAATTTTAAAGAAGTGGGAACGTAAATTGTCTACAGAGGGAGAGCAGGGTTTTAGTTTGTTCAGTTCTGATTTGATGAAGGCAGTGGGAACAGGTTGTAAGGAGAAGGTATTAGAGGAAGAAGGACTGGGAGGTAAAATCAGAGAAGGGGAATTGGGACTGCGTTGAGTTAGTTATATGAATACAGCTATCAAAATTATCCCCCTCTGTAAACTGTGGAAGAAATGTACCGACCTTTACTGCTTCTGGGGTTCAGTTATTCCCTTCCCCATTACCTCCGTGACCCTGACAAAGGGTCCCCATTACCTCCATGACCCTGACAAAGGGTCCCCATTACCTCCATGACCCTGACTCCCTCTCATGTTGATGATGCTTCTCATGTTTTTCAGTCTCCAAATACCACATTCTCTCATTTTCCTCAGCCTCCAAATGCTGCAGTCTCTCTCTGCTGATTCTAATTTCATATGTTTTGCCTGCTGCAGTCACTCCACTGATTATAATTCCAAATGTTTGGTGTCCAGTTCAAGTCTCATTAACTCTAGACTGATTTTTAAATCTTCTGAGGAAAAGGTGAACTGTCCTATTTCAGAGCGCTGTGCATCCACATCACCAGACTGGTTCTCCTCCTGGTTTCTGGCCCATGCTGCAGCCATGATTAAGTTTAAAATAATTTCCTCTTTAGTCAGGTTGACATGCACTAGTCCTTTGGTTTCACACACCTTGACTAAATGGTCCTTTGTCAGCTTGACATAATCTTCTGCTGACATCTTTGCTTTCTGTGACTAAACTAAACTAACAAAAAATAAATAAATAAATAAATAAATACAATTCTTGTGAAAATGAAACTCTGTATGTTTACCTTGTGGCTCCTGATAGTACACACACCTTTATTGACAACTGCCTACAGGCTACAGAAGTATAATTAATATCCACACCACTGCTTACCAATATGTGAGCACCCCCCCCCCCGGGCCAATAAACAAGAGGCCTGAATCCTCACCGCTGTCACCGGTGAGGGACATTCACTTGTAACAAAAATAGATACAGATAGTATTTCCAGATGCAGCTGTCTGTATCAAGCACAATTTCCCTTAAGAACACACAGGGAATGCACTCAGCCCAGGGTCTAGGCTTCCCTATCTCTCTCTCACATGTCCCTAGTAAGAATCCCCATGGGCACAGCTGTAAAGTTGAGTCCTCAGCTCAGTGTCCATGCCATGCCCTTCAACTTCCTATCTGTGGAACTAGTGCTCTATGTCCCTGTTGCAAGTAACTGACACACACACTCTTTGAGATTTGATTTTCATACACACACAAATGCACACACACACACACACACACACACACACACACACACACACACACACACACACACACACACACACACACACACACACACACACACTCTGGCGCAGTCCTGAGAAAGGGTGGCACAGTTTTACTAGCTATTCCCCTCTGCCTAGACTATAAGGTAATTACTACCACTAGACACTGCAAAGCCAGCTACTCTAAGATTCTTACAAGGGTACCCAATTATACTGAGTGAAATGAATATTAATACAAATGGTAGTGTTTGACTAATGCAGTAAGGCTTTCAGGTATGGCTACAATGTCACCAATTAAATACAAGTACTCTCAAAGGTTAAAATATTCTTTAAAGGACCAGTCACAATGCCAAGTTTAAATATATTTAATAATGAACATGAACATACTAAATATCTATTTACAGTAAACACCAGAGTTTCAATCACAAGAAATATTAAAATAAAACAGACAAATTGGTTCATAAAGATACAGAAAAACAGTACTTAACTAATCTCACTAAATTTCTCTGACTAATCTAAATAATTACTATTCCCTGGTTACTTACTAAAACAAGGCAAGATGGAGTGAATGAGAGAGCCTCCTATGTCAGGTTTCAAAAACAGACTACGTTGAGACTTCTGTCTCATCTAGTATTAAAACATAATTTTAGTCCTGGATTACAGAATGACATCACACACATCTGATCATCTGACTTCTTGTTCCTATACTACCCTAATTCCTAGCAACTGAACCAGAATCTAGCACATATGTGTCAATAATACACACACATTGAGCTTTGCTAAGATCTGTTGCAGCTTCTGGAAGTCATAAAACAATTTCAAATTTCCACCTTTCCAGAGTAGCAATTAGTTCACTGCTAAAGACAATAAAGAGGGCTTCCTAATACAGATTTCTTTTGTCTCTGGCTGCATTGAGACCTGTGAGATACAATCTTTATGGCTTATGGCAAGTAATTTAATTTCAAACAATTTTTCAAAGTTAGCTGGACTGAGAATAACCTCTTCTCTTCCAGTATCTTCTGTTACAATGTATTAATTTCAATGGTTACCATACAGTCAGGTATACTTCTTTTTCAGTCCAGCAGGACCTACTGTTTTTTTAACACCTTTATTATATTATAACTTGCGACATAGGCAAATTTACATTTCTACAAAAGTATTCAAATTGTATTAAATGAACTTTAACAAACATTAAATGTTATGCATATTGCTATATATCATGTAATCTAAGCAACATTACATAAATTATTCAATTCCTGACCCCCTTTTTAAACAAGAAACATCTTTATTAAACCATTGCTTACAACATAAGCAATCATATATTTTCAACACAAGCACCTGTACAAATCAGTTTGATATATAAATAACATATAATTCTTTATACAACTCCAGTTAGATATGCTGGCATATGTTATACATCCACTGCCCTACTTCTCCTAGCATAGCTGGCAATACCTCAAATAATCACAGGGAGGATCACTGATATGAAATGGTGCACCTCAGGGCCACCAATATGAGCTATGTTGCTACCCACACAGCAGAAATGGTTACATGGGAACTTAGGGAAATAGGTGGGTGACCATTAAGTGTATCACCTCTCA
Organism: Protopterus annectens; assembly: GCF_019279795.1. NCBI lineage: Eukaryota > Metazoa > Chordata > Ceratodontiformes > Protopteridae > Protopterus > Protopterus annectens. Next base: position 1,842,129,222 of record NC_056729.1, on the reverse strand, counting down.
CTGAAACTTACAGGGTCCATCACCTCCTCAGAGTCCTACAGCACAGTGGTGGATGTTGGGGCAAAGGTGGAGAGGCCCCAGAGAGTACTCAATGTGGATGTCTCAGGTATGTAGTCCTATTTGACTGTTTCAATACCAACAGATCCTCTGCAACCATTATTCACTAAAACAAATAATGAAATCTGACTAATGTATGGTATAGAGGTAAATCAGGGATTCAACAATCACACAAGGTGTGATCATGGGTATTACATTTTATCATATTTTTATTTGAAAAAAAATGCCAGTTTCATATATTGTTTTTTTTAAACAACTTTATTGAATTATCACATATGACACAGGCAAATTTACATTTATTCAAAAGTAATCAAAGTGTATTAACAAATTAACATTAACAAACATTATACTTCATATATATTGCTATATATCATATAACCTAAGCAACATTACATAAATTATTCAATTCCTACCCTTTTTTAAACAAAACACATCTTTATTAAACCATAGTTTACGACATAAGCAATCATACATTTATATAAATGAAAACAAGCCACACCGACATAATCCTAGTTGCAAGTATTTTATATCACAAACCATACTGACACACTTCCAGTTGCAAACTTTATACATCACTTATAATCTACCCAATCTTTTTCAGTCAAAGCATTACATAGCTCAAGTCCTGCCTTCTTTTAAACCTCCTTCCACCTCTGTATGTATTGTTCCCACAATTCCCATTTTTTACTATGTAGTTTGCTCCTACCTTTTCCTAAGGATCTCAATTCCTTTTTCTAAGGATATCAATTCCAGATGTTTTATCTCTGTTAGTATATTCACTATATCTAATATAGTTAGCTTAGATTTTGATTTCCATTTTTTAGTAATTGGTTTTATGGCAGCCACTATAATTAGACACAGCAAGGCCTTACCATGTCTAGGCAATTCCAATTCTGTATCACAGCTCAGAAAAATCATCTCCCTCATCACACCAATCCACCCAGCCAGCATCTATGACAGTGCATCCCACAGGGAATCCTTAAAGTCTGCCAACCCATTGCACTCCCAGAAAATATGTTCCCAAGTACCTCTTTCTTCTCTGTCACACCTCCAACATTTGCTGTCTACTTGAGGAAAAATCCTCTGGACTGTGAGGTGCTGGGTCATACTTGGACTTGATAGGATGTGCTTTGTTGTATTCAAAGGTGGTTGTATATCCAACACCAGCACTGTGGATTTGCCTCTGTCTGATGTTGTAGCATCTGCAGGTCCTGATAATGATGGCAATGATGAACTGGCACAGTTAGGGGGTGCGGTGTATGTGCTGGGTACAGAAAATATAACCACCTCATCCCCAACACATACCATGAACACAGTCTCTGTGCCTGTTGGTATTCAGTCTACTCAGGCATCAGACAAATTGCAGGTTGATGGGGACACTATCAGTCAGTGAAGTGTGCTGAACCCAATAGATAGATGTGTGACTCTGCCCCAGAACTCATGGGCCGAGAGATGCTCACAGGGGGTGGGTAATGGCAATCACTGGAGACTTGGTTACACACTCTTCCCTGGGACTGTTGTGTCTGTAGATACACCCCAACATATGTGCAAGGACATCATGGAGGAACAGGATAGTGCTACCATAGCCAGATGGAGAAAGAGAAGGTTATCCAGGGTGTGCATGCTGACCTGTGGGAGTGTATGTCACATATACATAATGAATTGGATAGACTGAATCACACACTGGAACATGTAATATCTTCTCTGGAGCACCTGCTATGGGTGAGGGGATGTCCTTGGAGTCGGTCATCTACTGCATCCACAGATGTAAAAAAAATATTACATTTTGTACGACTGCCTAAATATGACCTATTGTGTAGACTAAATATCTAGCAATAATTTTTATGTGACCTATGTATCATGTGATATTTAACTGTGTATGACTATTTGCTGCATAGAATCACACTGACAACTTGTAACTTTGACATTAACCTCTATTGATGCTTATTACATCTGTACCAAATGATTTAACCAATCTGTAAATTAACTAACTTGGAGCTTTTCTCCCCTGGCCTCTGCTGAAAATGGACCTGCATCCAGTTGGACTCTCTTGATTAACAAATGTAAAATAAAATAAAAATAAAATAAAAATGTCAGCCAGCAGAGCCATAAATATGCTAAAATCCCACTTCTGCAGTGCCAGCACTTCCACAGCAGTATCTGTTGTGAACATGTCCACTCTCAGGAGAGGGCATTCCCATGGTCATGGCCCGCCATCCTGCTAAAACATCTCATAGCAGACATCGGTCAAGATCATGTAGCATAGAAACATCCAGCCAAAGTCAAGGTACATCCAGTGCAACTCCTGGTAGAGCCACCTCTCATGGTGGGTGTGGGAGAGGGGCACGTATGGGATGGTGAACCCTCTGCCATGCATGACCTGGACCTATCCAGTAGACCAAACCATGACGTTGCAACAACTGCAGAGAATGTGTTCTTACAGGCCCATGGTAACACCACACAAGCCCCAGCGCATCACATACCTCTACAGACCCTGGCCCTTCATATAAGTACCCCCAATACTGGTACTGGCAATTCACATAACAGCACTTTTTATTTTCATACTCCTCAGCACTCGCACTCACACACCCCTGTGAAAGACATGCACCCCTGTAATGCCTTCTGCACCAATGCACAAGATGACTATGCTCTGGCCTTTGTAGATTGTTGCTTGGGTTGGGTTCGGCCAGCCAATGCACAGACATGATAACTGTGCCCTGACCTTTGTACATTGTTACTTGGGTTGCCTGTGTCTGATGCACAGTGACTCCAGCTGATGCACAGACATGATAACTGTGCCATGACCTTTGTACATTGTTACTTGGGTTGCCTGTGTCTGATGCACAGTGAGGCCAGTTGATGCATGGGTAATCACAGCCTGGTGTTGGTTTTGCATTTATAATGTTTAATGTCATGTATCTGCGTAATCCTTACATACTATAGTCTGAAGCTATGTGCAATCTGCTGCTTCATTGTACTGTGCCTGCCACTGTATGGTATGACCATCCCCGGCTGCTGGCCCCTCCTCCTCCAAATCCTCATCTGCCTCAGTCTCTGCTGCCTGAGGCAGAGGGAGCTGCTGCCCCTGCAAAAGGCCAACCTGCTGTAACTACTTCCTGAGTATAACATTGTGTAACATTGCACACACTGTCAGTATTTTGGTTCATGAGTCATGGTCACATTGCAGGCACCACTGGATGAATCCAGACAGCAAAAGGATGCCATCACCTCCCAAACATATGCTCTGTAATATTCTGATTGGTGATAGTGCACAGCTGTCAGACTGGTAATAGTGCACAGCTGTCTGATTGCTGGTAGTGCATAGCTGCCTGACTGGTGATAGTGCACAGTTGTCTCATTGGTGATAGTGCGCAGCTGTTTGTTGATAGTGCACAGTTGTCTCATTGGTGATAGTGCACAGCTGTTTCATTGGTGATAGTGCACAGCTGTCGGATTGGTAATAGTGCACATCTGTAAACATTGCCTGTTTGATTTCTGTATTTCTTATGGGTGTCATGAGCCAGAAATCCAGAGTGCATCTGTCATCACCAAAACTATTGGTACAGTTAACAGTTGTACTCTGTCTTGGAGCCCTGATTCCTGCTTTGGTGGCTGCACACACAGTGTAGGTGACACCTTATGCATTGCCACCCACCTGCTAGCTGATGGAGTGATACCCTATTCAGTTCAGTTGCCTCCTACCTAGTTACCAGGTGGGGCCTTTATTTCAATGAGGGTACAGTCTATTGCCCCCCAGTACATCAGGGACGGTGTTGACTTTCTTCTCTGGAGTATGGGGGAACAATATATTCTCCCCCACATGCTGAAACATGGCATCAAGAAACTCATGGAGTATTTTTGAGGCAGAGGCCTGAGATACTCCCAGTGTGTTCCCAGTCGATTGCTGAAAGGTTCCTGTAGCTAATATAGAAAAAGCTAAACATACTTTGATATTCACTAGGATACATACTCCATGAGTCCCACTGAGCTGCAGACAAAGCTGACACATTTCCATGATTTGCTGGGTAGTGTTTCTATCAACACAATACCAGTCCATGATGTTGGTGTTGTGGTTGGCATGTAATTATAATGGTCAGATGACCCCGTTTCTCCAGCAGCCACATTGTGCATCATCAGCCATAGCAGCAGAAACAAAAGCCTCCTGCAAATACAAGATTTTTATGGCTGCAGCAACCCCAATATTAATTCCAAGATTTACTCCAGCTAAACATGGGTGTATGATCAAGTTCAAATTTGCTGAACATGGAGATCTTTTGGAGTAGCATTTATAGTTTTATAGGTTCATTGGCACTTACTAGGTTAATGACCACAAGGGCCTTGTTAACCCTAGCCATGCATCCCAAATCTCTGAGAAGTTCTGGTACAGTTGATAAGTGTAAGCAGGGGCCTGGGAGATGAAATCTTTACAAGCAAGGGCCTGGGAGATGAAATCTTTACAAGCAAGGGCCTGGGAGATGAAATCTTTACAAGCAAGGGCTTGGGAGATGAACCATTTACAGGCTGCAGGTGTCCATTAGAGACATAGGTGTCAAAACAGGTATGAATTTCCTGTTCCACATCCAATTGTGCAAGTTACACTTGAATTGTGTTAGGGAGGAACTTTGCTTCAAGTGGATGGGGAGCCTATTCCAGAGAAGGGATAGTCTGTGTGATACATAGCTGTCTCTCCAACAGGTCCTATTTATATCACAGGCAAAGTTTAAGTGTTTAGAATGGGTAATTCTGCAGCTGTTTGTTTTGTGGATATGCAGGAGGTACATCAGAGTGGGTTCTGGGAATGCCTTGTATGCCAGGCATAGATATCCCCTCAACAGCCTATGAGAGAAAGAATAAAGGGATAGAGCCTTGAGGCGGTCTACATAGTACATGTTACTTACACCCTGAATTCTTTTAGTGAGGAACCTCTGTCGACATTCCAATTGTTGGATATGCCTGGTTAGGTACATACCAAAGGGGACATTGTACTCAATGATAGGTCTGATGAATGCTGAATACAATGGAACAATGACTTCCTTGGACTTAGATGCCATACTTTTGTTTATAAGTTGCACAACATAGAATGATTTCCTCAGCACTGTAGACACATGATGGGCAAAGGCTAGATTACTATTTATGTGTGTCCCAAAGTCCCTGGCTACTGGGTCAGCTCTTAGGGGTGTGTTGTCAATATGATAGTTATAAAAAAATAAAAAGTAAATTGCAGACTCTGGAAATGCTCAATGTAGATAAAATGATTTTTAATACTCTACAAAGCTTTCAGGTACGTGTACCCTTCATCAGCTTTGTAGATTATTAAAGAATAGTTTTATCTACACTGAGCATTACTAGAGTCTGACGTTTATCTTTAATTGTTTCATTGTTTTCTACAGACACGGTTTACCTTTACTGTCTGTGAAACACACACACACACACACACACACACACACACACACACACACACACACACACACACACACACACACAGACACACACACACACACACACACACACACACACACACACACACACACACACACACACACACACACACACTCACACACACACACACACAGAGACACACACACACACACACACACACACACACACACACTAGAAAAGAGTGACAGATATTTTATCAATTAATATGAAATGTAAACCCACTTGATACTTTCTCAGCAAGGGCAGGTCATAGGTCATAGGGGACTTGCCTTTATTTTTTTCCACAACAACTTTATTCGCATCCCATCTAACACTCAAAGGGACTTAGAGTAAACTTGCTTTATAGCCCTAATAAAAAAAATGCACTTCTCACTGTTGTCTCCTTCATTACTTCTGTTTATTGTTTTTAAGTGTTTTGCATGTTTTGAAAGTAATATAAGAATAATACCACTTGACTAACAAAAACATGCATTAAGAAGAAAACAACTTAATGGATTGTTTTTTCAGCTTCCAGTGGTATCAAGAGTTGTTTGTTTATAACCCTATACAATTTCCTTTCTTTGGTTTGTTGACCATATCAGTAAGATTGGTCATAGTCTAAAGGTTTCTCCCTGTGTCTCTGTGCTCTTTCACAAGTGCTGTCTGTGTAAATCTATGTACATTTCTTGCTGTCTTATGACCAGGGTTGTGAATGAAAACTTGCACTAGCCAAGCCAATCATTTGGTTAAGAATCAAAATAATAATAACAATAATAATAATAATAATAACAATAATAATAATAAATCAATAAAAATGTGCAAGTAAATAAATAAAGGTAAGATTCTTTCTAAGTTTGCAGTCAGTCTCCATTAGCTTCAGTTCTGAAAATTCTTACAAATGAGAGCAGGTTCAAAAAGATCTTCGGGAAGAATTTTCTGAGTGACCAGCTTCTGAGCTCTTATACTGTCTTATAAAACTTCTAAAATTACCATAGTAGTGGTTTTGATAACTTACTTTCCATGTTTGTAGTGTTGTGTGTAGACTGTGTATGGAAAGACTTTATCAGAAAGCTCTAAAACATTTCAGAGCTTGATTTCAGTTATTGCAGTTATGGGTGCCCACTTCAGATACTGTTTGAAAACTCAGTTATTTCTGCATATTCAGTTTGAGAACAACTCCCTCTGAGTTTCTTCCTCTGGATGATACAGAAAACAAGTGTGCATTTTGGTGAACAAAATATTTTCATGTACCAGATAGGAGACCAACACTCTAATCAGACACTCATAAGGGATCTTGGCTTTCATGTTGATATAATTCCTTATCATTTGACCGTCATGTTGAAGGAGCACTTTGTAAAGCCTTCTATCAAGCTTTCCTAACTTCCAAAGGTATTTCCTCTAGATCCAAAGAACTTTCCCTTTACTTACAGTATATCTCATTAAAGCCATTATGGACTGTTACGTGCTTTCATACCTTTCAACCTCTAACAGCAAGAAATCTGGACAAAGCCATAAATTATGGGGGGAAAAGGTGCACAAATAGGGACACTTTTTAAATATTGCTCTGATAAAGCTACAAAGCTGATAGAATAACACGTCTTGCATTAGCAGTAATTTTCTGAAGGGCATGAAGTCTATAACTCAAATATCTGCTATTATTTTTTTACTTCAATCTTCAGTTTTTTGCTAATAATTTGCCAGAAAAAAACACAACTTTATGAGAATCAGACCAAAAATATGTGGCAAAAATCTAGACAGTCTGCAAAAATCTGGACAGTTGAAAGGTATGTGCACCTTTAGGCATATATTTATCTAAATGTATCATATTAGATAGTGACCTGAATCTACCAATTCTAAACAACGACTATTTGAATATCTATCCAAGAACTGGCATTGCTCCTGCACCAAACCTGACTGACAAGATATCTATAACTCTCTCAACACACTGTCCACTCCTTACCTCATTTTCTCCCTCTCCTTGGTGTTACTACTACTCATAAAAAAATAATATATATATATATATATTTATACAGGAAATCTCACGTGGTCATAACTATTGTTTAATATGTACACACTACTAACTTTATTTTTTCTCACAATGATCTTCACTGAAATGCTCATGTTTTTCTTTTTTAACCTGTATCCACTAGAAAACAGTATTGAATACTTTGTACAAACTAACTAGAAGATGTGTATTCTGCATCTTATTATATGTATACTATTGTACTATCTAACTGAGCGGCCACGGTGGTGCAGTGGTTAGCATTGTCGCCTCACAGCAAAAGGTACTCCGGTTCGATCCTTAGCTGGGGTGCCTTCTGTGCGAAGTCTGCATGTCCTCCCTGTGGTCGTGTGGGTTTCCTCCATGTGCTGCGGTTTCCTCCCACATCCCAAAGACATGCTATAGGTGGATTGGACACTCCAAAATTGGCCCTAGGTGTGAATGTGTGTGTGTGTGTGTGTGTGTGTGTGTGTGTGTGTGTGTGTGTGTGTGTGTGTGTGTGTGTGTGTGTGTGTGTGTGTGTGTGTGTGTGTGTGTGTGTGCCTTCTGTGGAAGGTTGGGCGCCGAGCTGACATCTCGACACCATAAAACTCCACTGCCAGTCATGAGCAGACAGGTGATCTGCTGTGGCGACCCCTAACTGGGAAAAGCCAAAAGAATATTGTACTATCTAATTATTGTATTTTGCTTATATTTCTGTGGAGCTTTTCTTCCTGAGCCTCCGCTGAAAATGGGCTTCTGACCCAGTCGGACTTTCCTGGTAAACAAACGGTAAATCACTTTGGCTATGGTGTGCAGGGTCCTGAGTTCAAGACTTGCAAAGGCTGTTTATTCACCTATGAACCTATATGATTGGATGGGTAATAGGAAATTCACCATGGGGATCACTTCTGTGGTTCTGCTTGACAGGGGCACAGGAAAATCATTTTCTTGGGTGGCAAAAGCCAGTGTACCTTTTTGGCTAGGCTTGTATAGGCCCTAGGGCCAATAGCCTAGTACCTACATATAAACCTAAATAAATAAATATATAAATTTAACTTCAGAGGCCTCAGAGATGTATATCTAAAAAGATCAGTGGTGTGAAAAAATGAACAGACATGCAGCACTTTCTCTGTACTCCACCTTTCATAGTCTTCTACATGACAATCTTTGAGTAGCCTTTTGATCCATAAAATATCCAGTCCTGATAAAACAACACACACAAGGCTACAGAGATTCTGACAAATCCAGCTCAACAACTTAAAATGTAATATTAGCTCTTTCATTTTATTTTGTAATAAAACTTCTTCTGATGACAAAATACAACAAAAGAGCTAATATTACATTTTAAGTTGTTGAGCTGGACTTGTCAGAATCTCTGTGGCGTTGCATCTGTTTCTTTATCGGTTTGTCTTTAGTTTAGTTTGGTAAAGATACAATCCTCTTTGACCTCCTATTTTTTTGCAACAAAAACAGTACCTCAAATTCCTGATTAAAGGAAATAAATCTTTACCAAAAGATAAGTTAGACAGGCTGGATAGATTCATATCACAATGTATTCCCCCGTTCTAAAACAAACTTTCTCTGCATGTCAAGCAGAACAGCACTCTTGCCACCTTTAAGGTAACCTAGATAATTATATGGACAGCCTAAAATTCTTCCCCGGCATATTTAATATTACATTGATTGATGCTGAAAGGAGCTTTTTTGGCTAGACTGATTTCCTAGTACTTGCCTATGGACCTATAAAAGTAGTATAGAACTAAAGGCTGCATGCTGTAAGGAGGGTTATTATGCAGTTGCATGTTACATAACACACCAAAGCAAGAAATGGTTGAAAAACAGAAACCATCTCCTCAATGGGACACCAGTGCAGTGCAGGGTGAAAACGCTCTGACATAGTCACACACAAACACACACACACCAAGGACAATTTAGCATCACCAGTCCTTCTATCATGTCTTTAAACATGACTGGAAGCAGAAAATGCTGGTTACCCCTCATGAAGCATTGAGAAAACATTCGGATTGTCCACAGAGATCACCTTAGCCAAGAATCAAGCCAGAGGTCCAAACTAAATGCCATGCCACTGTGTTGCACATACAAATTAACCTAAGAATGAAAAAAGATGTGAACACTATCCCTAACCAGTGGTTTTATTACAGAATAAACACCAACACACTGGAACAAGATGTAGCAAAGCAACAACCACAGTATCCACCAAAAAATTTAATAAAAAGCTTCAAATCTCTGACGTCTCGGCCAAAGCCTTCAAGGAGTATAATGTACAAAAGAACTGTGACAATATATATACAAATACAAACACTAATTATCCACTTACATCTTAACAATCAATTAAGTAGAGCCTTCCAATTAAAATCTTCATTCAGTCCATATGGAGACATTGTTTTAAATTTCAAAATATACATAGCTTCTTTTTGTAATAAAAGTGTTTTAATATCCACATTATAATATGTGGGTAAGCAAACCTGTTCTAAAACAGTACCTCTAAGACAATTACTCATACCCCCATGGAAATGTGCAAAATGCAAAGCTTTAGGGCTTTCCTCGTTACCATTATTTATATCCCTGATGTGTTCTAAAAGCCTCACTTTGAACGCCCTTTTTGTCTCACCAATATAAAACTTTCTGCATGGACATTGTAGGGAATAAATAACACCTACTGAGTTACAATGAAAATAATTTTTTGTACTAAATTTTATGTCATTAATGAAAGCAAAATATGGCACAATGAATTTACAGGCTTTACACTTTCCACAGGAAAATGTGCCCACCTTCTCAGGTTCTTTATACAAGACAGGTGGAGGTAGATTAAATTTACTTTTAACCAAAAAATCTTTAATATTTTTACCCCTACGATATGAAAATTATAAATTAAACTTTAACCATTGTTGTACACTATGTAAAGAACACATATACTTTCAAAATTGAGTAACAATTTCAATGAATTTCATAGTGCAACAGCCAAAGGTAGTAACAAAATATATGGTCTCCTTTTTGTCCTGTATTCCACTATACAAATTAACTTCAGACCCATAAAGGGCAGGAAATATATGACCCACAGGTTTTTTACTACCCAACAATCTATTGAAACTATTCTTTAAAATTTCATTACTATAACCCCTGGCTGCAAAAGATTGCACCATAGATTTTATTTATTTATGAACTACTTCAGACTTGTTACAAAGTCTATGAGCTCTTAACATTTCCCCATACGGGAGAGCATTCAATGTGTGTAGAGGATGACCACTTGTACCATGTACATATTGAAACCCCCCTTCAAATTTTCTATTTATAGAAGTGACCAAATTTGTACCATCAGAAATATCTAGTACTACATCTAAAAAAGGAACAACAGTCCCAATTTTCAAATCATCAAATTGTAACATCCATCTGTTATTATTAAGGTCAATAAAAAAATCCATAATGGCAGATTTGCTACTATCAACTAAAAATATCAAATCATCCACATATCTACAATAATGAATTACATGAGTATGAAAAAAATTATGTTTGTAAATAACCTCTAACTCAAATAACCCCATTACAAGATTAGCATACATGGGGGCAAAGGCAGCCCCCATGGCCGTACCCTGTAGCTGCTGATAAATGGTGTTATTAAACTCAAAAAAATTATGTGTCAATGAAAAATGAATCAATTCTACTATGTATTCTGTTGCAGGAGAATCACCTAGAAAGAACCTAATAGCTTCTATCCCAAACTGATGTTTAATGTTTGTATATAGGCTCTTAACATCAATGGTAACCCATAGCATATTCTGTTTATACTGTATATTCTTAATTTTCTCCAAAAAATCAAAAAACATCAGTAATGTAAGAAGGTAACTTAATTACATAATGAATAAGAAAATGGTGTAAAAAAATACCTAAATTATGTAAAAAACAATGGCATCCTGAAACTATAGGCCTACCTGGAGGTTTTAACAGATTTTTGTGTATTTTAGGCAGACAATAGAATAGAGCCATTGAACAACCATCCACTTTAAATTTGTTCTTAACCTCAGACTTACAAAAATAACCTAATCTAACTCCTTTATTAATAAGATTTAAATATTCCTCAATATATGTTACATATATACTCAAGTCCACTATTTTATATGTAGTGGTGTCATTTAAATGCTCCATGCACATAACTAAGTAATTCATGGATTGCATAACTACCAATTTGTTGCCTTTGTCAGATGGCTTAAATATAATATCTCTTAACCCAGCAAGTGTCTTTAACGCTTTCCATTCCTCATATTGCATATTGTAGTCAATGTGAACACTATCCCTAACCAGTGGCTTTATTACAGAATCCCTTACTTTTAAACATTAACCTCAGAGAATGGTAAAAGTTGGTGCACAGTCCTTGCTGGTGATAGAGCTGGATGACCACTTCTTACTTCCCCTCATCCTCCCTCAGTGAAACTGGACCATTTCCAGGCACATGTTTTTGTTAGTACTGTGGTACCAGCAGGGCATCCATTGGGAGATAAATGCCCCAGTCCCCGCTAGCTGATGAGAGGCAGAATGGTGGCTCTAAGTTTAGTATCTGTGCCTGACATCCCCAGGATCTCTGCTCAGCCTTAATCTAACTCTAAGTGTGGATTCTGCATGTCATGACTGCATCTGTGTGTGTGTTTTCTCTGGCCATGGCAGTTTTCTCCCAAGTTTTCAAAACACATTGAATGTTTCTCTATATTAATGTATCAGTATATTATACATTTACCTTTGTGGTCTAAGCTGTAGTTGAAAATCAGCCATAAATTATCAGTTCATATGCCTGCTAACAAATAAACAAAGCTTAGATGAGTGATTGATATTATTGTGGCTGTAGAACAGAAAGTGGCAAACTGAGTATAAATCGCAGGACAGGAGCATCATGGGATATGGCATTGGGGTGCCATAGGCCTTGATCTTGGGGTTCTGCTAGTTCAACTTGTGCATCTCTGATGTAAAAATGTAATCTGATATCTTCTATTGTCTATGTGGACATTATTTTAAAATTACATAAATGAGATATGATCAGGAACATTTTCAACAACGCTTAGAGCTACATAACTGGGTTAACAAAAAATAATATGTTTATTAATAGAGACAAAACGAAGTACTGGACTTTTGACCCTTCAAACTTTCAGTTTCATTTGAAAATGAGTTGTAAGGAGATCAAACACTTTGATTCAAGGGCCGTGGTATCTAGATGGATGGCAGTCTCAGTTTTGACTGTAATACTGTATGGCAATGTTGTAAAAGAATGAAAAAATCATAGGTTGTGTGACAGATTTATTATATCTAGGAAGACTGATGTTGTGAAAAGTATTTATTTTATTTATTTATTTATTTGTCATTTGTTAACCGGGTTAGTCCAACTGAGCCAGTTTTCATTGGACACCCGATGAGAAAAGCTCCAGACAGTTATTACAAAGTTACAAAAAAGAGAAATACATGACAATGAAGTTTTATGCAAACATTACAATAATTTGCTTTACATGAGAACATTAGAAATTTACAAAAGGCCTGACATTGAAGATTACATAAACATTACAATAATGTGCATAACATGCAGTACAAAAGTTAGAATGTTTTGTCTGTTTTTAATCAACAAAAAGATCAACAGACTCAAATGAGAAAGGAGACTTACACTAGATGGGTGTTAAAAGTGTGAGAGGTAGTAAGGTGGTACGGTGGGATTTAAGTGGGATCATTGCAGTGACAGATGCTGGCACTTAGGAGAAAAGTTGTAAGTTCGGATTTAAAGAGATTTATGTTAGAAATGATTCGGATGTTAAGGGGGAGTTTGTTCCATGCATGGGAAGTACTATATTTGTAAAGAAGTTTACCAATGTTTTTGGTTGGTTTATATGTGCCCAGAAGGAGCTGGTCAGAGCTGTGGAGAGTTCTGGGAGGGGTATAATGTGATATTAGTGAGGACAGAGCAGGACAGGAAAGGGGTTTTAAGAGCAGATTATGAGTCATTTGCAGCTGGTAGTGAAGCAGGTACAGGGGGCAGTGATGATATTTGTAGGGTTGGTTACTAGCAAATCTTGCAACACAATAGTATGATTGACAAAGTTTAGCCAGAAGGGTAGATTGTAGATGTGAAAAGATGGGGGAGGCATAAAGTAGACATGGAAGGAGGAAGGCCTGAGCTAGTTTCTGCCTAGAGTTAGGGGCTAGATATTTTTTAAGTCTGTAGAGTAGGCCAAGTTTTTGATTGGACTTTTTAATACAGTGCTAAATATGGGTATCAACTTTTAATTAGTCATTGATAATAACACCAAGAAGTTTAGCATGTGGTTCAGGTTGTATGATGGTATTGTCAAGAGAAGAAATGGTGAAGGTTGATTTGAGGTTAGACAGGGTTTGGAGAAAACAGTAGCAGCTTTGTTTTTGGGGATTTAGAACTGGTTGGTTGTCCGTCATTTTTCTACAGATAGGAAGCTACATTGAAAAGTAGAGAGGAGGTTAGAGAAACTCAGAACAGGTAATAAGGCTAGAGTCATCCACATATTGTGTTAGGGAGGATGCTGTAAAGAAGTATGCAGTTAGTACGTGAAAAGTATTAAAGTAAAAAGGGCCAAGAATCCAGCCTTGAGGCACCCCAGTTTGGATCAGTAAGTAAGGGGAGCAAGTAGCCTGCCATCTTACTGATTATT
>NC_056729.1:1842100086-1842110086 GCF_019279795.1 Protopterus annectens | reverse complement strand
ACAATTTTAACTGTATTGGAGTAGAAGGACATTGGCAGTGTAATGTGAATACAAACATTTTCTAAAATTAGTTGGTTATGATTTGTAAGTAACATTGTATCTTTAAAAATCAAAATTGTAGGGAAAAAGGTGGTGATGGTAAACAAATACACACTTAGTTGAAAGTGAGCAAGGAATAAAGTAGAATTATGATAAACAGTAAGTAGAGAAAAACAAAAATAAATGATGCAAATATGATACAAATGACTGATTAGTAAGGATAGGCAAAGCACGAAATGACAAAAATGAGTAGTTGTAGGACAGAAGCGGTGAAAATTTAGTATAAGGAGGGGAAAAAATCAGTACTTGTAGGACAGAAGCGGTGAAAACAGGATAACTAAGACAAGCAGTTAGGAAAAATATGTTTGAGATTAGAAAAAGAACAAAAAAATGTTAAGAGGGAACAGTGAATAGATATCCTCATTCACTGTTATGATTACACAATCAAAAAGAAAGGATAACAATTAAAAGTATGTAAAAAAACAATCCATGTCCCAGCGTAGTCATCCATCCTGTTTACGTATTATTCCAGTGGACAGCATGGCATCTTGAGGAATTCGAAAAATCTATAACATCTGGTAAAAGGGATCACTGAAGGGGGAGGAACCACTGGATATTTAAACTCCTTACCACAATATGATACATACAAAAACAAATAGCAATTAAGTTGTAAGTTGTTGTCCTGTGTTTTACTCCCCAAACTTGCAACTCTGACCAAGTCTCTATGAATAGAGCTCCTACATTTATCTAAAAAATAACTATTTGTGCTTAGGGATCTTACTTAATTTGCAAAATAATGCAACATTAACATAAAGCAATACAACAGAATGCAGGGCACCAATAAACAATAAGTGGACTTCATCAGCTGTTTTAGAATGATATTTGTACGTTATGTGATGGGAAGATGAGTTAATAGATACAACTTGTGGTAAACAGAAATAAACCACAGGAGAAAGAGGCTAAGGACTACAAACAGTGAAAACGAGGTCCATAGAAAATAGATTAATGATGGCTGTAAGGGAAAGAGAAGGACGAAATGACCGCGGTGCAGCAGGGTGGGTGGGTGTTAGTTGTGCGGGGTAAGGGTAAATGCAGAGAATGAAGGGACAAAAAGGATAGCTAATGGGAAAGTATCACAGAAATCCAAAACAAGACAGCAAAGTGTGTGAGAAAGGCCAAGAATGAAACTAACAAAAGGCCAGAACCATGCAGAAAGAAAAGGAAAAATGGCCTTAATTAGGTGCTTACAGGAAAAAAAAGAAGGCAAGGTAAGGAAACCAAAATGAACACATCAGAAGTAGAAAGAAGCTAGGATGCAGGAGAGAATATTAAATGACTACTTCTTGACAATGTTCCCCAAGGAATTGAGAATGTGGTAAGGATATGGGGGGTGTAGATGATATGATAATGGATAAAGACATAAAGAAGGTGGTTATGGCATTAAAGGAAGACAATGTGCAAGGAACTGAGGAGATCTCACCCATGATAACTGAGAGATCTGCTGGGACATATATCTCTTATGAAAGAAGCAGTCCCAAGGAAATGAAACAAGTGCTTATGATGTCCATCCAAGGGAACTACAGGCCACCGAGAAAGACTTCAGTAATGGATAACATGATGGGGATACTTCTAATCTCAAGGATCATAAAGTCCCCTAAAGAAACTGGGATGCTTAATAAATTCCAGCATGCTCTTTCAGCAGACAGTTTCTGTCAGACTAAAGCAATGCAGTATTATAACTAGGTTACTGGGAAGGTGGACAAAAGCAGCCTTGTGAATGTGGCCCACTGGGATTTCAGTTATACCACTAAGTCAGTCCTCCACAGAAGCCATTGTATAAATTACGAAGTGTTGGAGTGGGCATTATTTGTTTCTACCTTTCTTCATTTATTTATGTTTTGTTTCTCTCTTTGTTCATTTATTCATGTATGTATGTCTGCATTTGTTTACCAGCTGAGTACACTGGTCCAAGGTTCCTTTTCAGGTATGACCCAGGGCAAGAAGGGACATTTACACACACTTTTAAACAAAACAAAAATTAAGGTTGATGTTGCAGGTGAGGACAGATGCAGTTTTTAAGCAGAAAGCAACAGTGACGGAGTGTGTGTGTGTGTGTGTGTGTGTGTGTGTGTGTGTGTGTGTGTGTGTGTGTGTGTGTGTGTGTGTATGTCTGTGCGTGTATGCGTGTGTGTGTGTGTGTGTGTGTGTGTGTGTGTGTGTGTGTGTGTGTGTGTGTGTGTGTGTGTGTGTGTGTGTGTGTATGCAGGGGTTGTATCTGATGATGGGTGTAACTCTGACAAGGGCCTAGAGGATGCTGGAGGGACAGTCTAAAGTACAACAGTTGTGCTTCACTTCTTCCACAAATCTTGTGATTTATCTTAGGGGGAGTAACCAGTGGACACTACCTGAAAATCAGTGCATGAGAACAACATGACAATCATTATTTTCACAGGAAATATGATCTATCATGGTCTGAGAGAGATGGTATCAACAAGAGGAAAACAAACGGGGTGTATAACCAGGAGTCTAGCATCACCAAATATCAGGGTGTATAACCTGGAGTGTTGCATCACCAAATCATCATCGTCATCATCATCATCCCCCTTTTCCCCCTTTTTTTACATGTTAAGGTGTTGTATCAGCTGTCACCATCTCTCTCAATTCAATGGCACTCTCCTATCTTCTTCGACACTCCTTTCTGACAGTCACAGATCTTCTCTCACACAATCCATTCACCTCTTTGCTGGATGCCCTTGTTTCTTCTTGCCTTCTTCCTGTCTGTCCCTAATCTTCTTCACCAGATTGTCTTCTGTTTTTCTACACACATGCCCAAGCCAATTTCCATCATAATTAGTTCCCTTTGACCTATTCAGCAATTACAGCTACTTTGGCTTCTGCTCTTATGCCCTCATTACTTCATCTGCTCCACTGTGTTCCTCTAAGCACACATCTGCATCACCTCTAGCAGCCTCACCTGTTCTGCCTTTACTGCCCAGGTTTCTGTATCATATAGTAGTACTGTTTGCACCACTGTTTTGTACACCTTACTTTTCAGCTTCTTTGGCATTCTTGTGTCATAAACTGCACCTGACACTCTACACCTGATGGCTGCAGCCCCTCTGATTCTAGTGTTGGCCTTTTCATTCAGACTGTCCTTTTCCTCAACCACCACCTCAGGCACTTGAAGCTGTTAACCTGTTCTATTATTTTCTCTTCTATCTCAATTCTCAACTTCTTCTGATTTCACTCATTTCTTGCCACTAAAAACTGGTATATCTGTACTCAATTTTATCTCATGTGCCTTCAGTTTTGTATTCCATTCCACTGTGCTTTACTGAGCTCTTGCTCAGGATCTGCCTGTAATGCCACATTGCCTGCATAAAGCAGCATTGTTGATTGCCCCCTGACCTGTTTGCTAACTTAGTCCACCACCAGTATGAAAAGCATTAGGTTCAGAGCTGAACCTTGATGCACACCCAGTCCAAATGTGATCCCCTCTCTGAGACTGAACACTGTTCATACTTGAGTCATTGGGTCCCTGTACATAGCCTGCACTAATTCTAACAATGTTTTTAGACCTTCAAACCACATCAGGACTCCCAAATCAGCTTTCTTGGGACCTTGACATATGCTTTCTCTAAGCCTAGGAATGCTCAGTTGGACTATTTCCTCACCTCTAGCTTCTTTTCAACTATCTGTCTCACTGCAAGCAACGGGCCAGTTGTGCTGCATCCTGATCTGAATCTGAACTGTTCATTTCCCATCTTACTTTGTACTACTCTGTGTATCCGTTTATCAATCACCCTCTCCAGAACTTTCATGCAATGTAACAGGTTAATGCCTCTGTACTACCCACAGTTGTGGATGCCCCCTTTGTTCTTGTACACTGGCATGAGTATGCTTATTCCTCTGGCATATGGGATGTGCCTTTCTTGCCACACTGCTATGCGTACTCCTATAAGCCATTTTTCCCCTGTCTCACCCAGCACCAGTATCATATTTGCTGTGACCTCGTCTGAGCCTGTTACTTTCCCTGACATAATTTTCCTTAGTGCTATTCTTGCTTCTTCAAGGGTGGGCTACTCTTTTTCTCGAATTCTAGGCTGTGTCTGGGGCAGTGCAGCTTCTGTGGGCTTTTCTTCAGTCCTGTGGACTGGTGAGCAGGCTGTTGCTGTCTTTGCCTTGCAACTCGATATCGTTTCTTTGTGCCACCTATTGAGTTACTTTCCAGAAGCTGGTTGAGTGCCTCTGATGTCCTGTTCTTTACTATTGCACTGCCTTTTTTAGCTTCTTTGTTAGCCAACCAATATTTCTTGCTAGCCTGGACTGTTTTTTTCTATCTCCCACTTTTGCCTGCATTCCTTCTTTCTTTCTTTCTTTCTTTCTTTCTTTCTTTCTTTCTTTCTTTCTTTCTTTCTTTCTTTCTTTCTTTCTCTCTTTCCTTCTTTCTTTCTTTTTTCTTTCTTTCCTTCTTTCTTTCTATCTCTCTCTCTTTCTTTCCTTCTTTCTTTCTTTCTCTCTTACTTTCTTTCTTTCTTTCTTTATCTCTTTCTTTCTTTCTTTCTTCCTTCCTTTATTTTCTTTCTTTCTTTCTTTCTTTCTTTCTTTCTTTCTTTCTTTCTTTCTTCCTTTCTTTTCTTTCTTTCCTTCTTTCTTTCTTTCTTTCTTTCTTTTCTCTTACTTTCTTTCTTTCTTTATCTCTTCCTTTCTATCTTCCTTTATTTTCTTTCTTTCTTTCTTTCTTCCTTCCTTTCTTTTCTTTCTTCCCTTCTTTCTTTCTTTCTTTATCTCTTTCTTTCTTTCCTTCTTTCTTCCTTCCTTTCTTTTCTTTCTTTCCTTCATTCTTTCTTTCCTTCTTTCTTTCTTTCTTTCTTTCTTTCTCTCTTTCTTTCTTTCTTTCTTTCTTCCTTTCTTTCTTTCTTTCTTACTTTCTTTCTTTCCTTCTTTCTCTCTTTCTTTCTTTCCTTCTTTCTTTCCTTCTTCTTTCCTTCCTTCCTTTCTTTCTTTCTTTCTTTCTTTCTTTCCTTCTTTCTTTCTTTCTTTCTTTCCTTCTTTCTTTCTTTCTTTCTTTCTTTCTTCCTTTCCTTCTTTCTTTTTTCTTACTTTCTTTCTTTCTTTCCTTCTTTCTTTCCTTTTTTCTTTCTTTCTGTCTTTCTTTCTCTCTTTCTTTCTTTCTTTCCTTCGTTCTTTCTTTCTTTCTTTCTTTCTCTCTTTCTTCTTTCTTCCTTCCTTTCTTTCTTTCTTTCTTTCTTTCTTTTTTTTCTTACTTTCTTTCTTTCTTCCTTCCTTCCTTTCTCTTTCTCTCTTTCTCTCTTTCTTTCTTTCTTTCTTTGTTTCTTCCTTCCTTTCTTTTCTTTCTTTCCTTCTTTCTTTCTTTCTTTCTTTCTTTATCTCTTTTTTCTTTCCTTCTTTCTTCCTTCCTTTCTTTTCTTTCTTTCCTTCATTCTTTCTTTCCTTCTCTCTCTCTTTCTTTCTTTCTTTCCTTTTTTCTTTCTTTCTTTCTTTCTTTCTTTCTTTCTTTCTTTCCTTCTTTCTTTCTTTCCTTCTTTCTTTCCTTCTTTCTTCCTTTCTTTCTTTATTTCTTTCCTTTCTTTCTCTTTCTTTCTTTCCTTCTTCTTTCTTTCTTTCTTTCTTTCCTTTCTTTCTTTCTCTTTCTCTTTCCTTTTTTCTTTCTTTCTTTTGTTCTTTCTTTCTTTCTTTCTTTCTTTCTTTCTTTCTTTCTTTCTTTCTTTCTTTCTTTCTTTCTTTCTTTCTTTCTTTCTTTCTTTCCTTTTTCTTTCTTTCTCTTTCTTTCCTTTCTTTCTTTCCTTCTTTCTTTCTCTTTCTTTCTTTGTCTTCCATTCTTTCTTTTTTCTTTCTTTCTTTCCTTCTTCATTTCTTTCTTTCTTTCTTTCTTTCTTTCTTTCTTTCTTCCTTTCTTTCTTTCTTTCCTTCTTTCTTTCTCTTTCTTTTTTTCTTTCTTTTTTTTTTCTTTCTTTGCTTCTTTCTTTCTTTCCTTCTTTCTTTCTTTCTTTCTTTCCTTCTTTCTTTCTCTTTCTTTCTTTTTTTCTTTCTTCCTTTCTTTCTTTCTTTCTTTCTTTCCTTCTGTCTTTCTCTTTCTTTCTTTTTTCTTTCTTCCTTTCTTTCTTTTTTCTTTCTTTCTTTCCTTCTTTCTTTCTTCCTTCCTTCCTTCCTTTCTTTCTTTCTTTCTTTCTTTCTTCTTTCTTTTGATGACTTCCTGGACTTCTGCCTTCCACCACCAGCTTTCCTTATGCACCTTATTTCCATACCTCGCTCGGGCACATATCTGTTCTGTAGTCCTAACACATGCTGTTTTGAGGCACTGCCATTCTTTTTCAACTTCACCTGTTTCCTCCTCTTCTTGAGGTGCTAGAGCCCTGAGTAATTCCTTGAACTGCTGTACTTTTTCTCCAGTCAACTTGCAGGTCTTCAGCCTGGTCTCTGTTGACCTCAGAGCCTTCTCTACTCACTGCTTGCAGCTGATTGGGGCAACCAGTGGCTTATGCTGTGGGTTGACTGTTTCACTGGGGATGACTATGCAGCTGCAGATTTTACACCAGTTCATTTTCCTTACTAGGAGGAAGTCTACCTGAGTTGCATGTTGGCCACTCTTGTATGTGATCTTATGGCTGTCTCTCTTTCTGAACAATGTGTTGGCTGCTATCAAGCCATTTACCAGACAAAAGTCTAGAATGGCCTTCTTTATTTCTGTTATCCCACACCATGTGGACTAAGGCAGTCCTCATATCCTGTTCTGTTTGTCCCTATATGTGCATTCAACTCTCCCATTATCAACACCAATTCATGTTGTCCTGATTTATCTAGTAGGTCCTGTAACAGCTCTCTGAATGCACTCTTTTCCTCACTATCACAACCTGCTGTGACGCACAGGCTGAGATTATGAATACTGCCTTATCATTACACCAGAGTCTGCCATAAGTCTCTCACTAATTCGGATGACATCCCTCACTGCCTTCTGATGCCCCTCTCTCACCACAATTCCCACACCATTTCTATAGTGCCCTGTCTTTACACTGGAGTCCAGTCGCCATGTGTTTGTCATTAATTCTGATGACGCCTTTCACTGCCTTCTGATGTCTCTCTCTCACCACAATTCCCCACAGTATTTCTAGTCTGTCCCCCCTCCTGAGTAATAGATTCTGGCATCAACAAATATCAGGGTGTATAACCAGAGGTGTAGTACCATCAATCATCAAGGTGTATAACCATGATTGTGATATTGCCAAATATCAGGCCGTATAACCAGGAGTGTGGAATCACCAAATGTGAAGGTGTATAGCCAAGGGTGTAGCAGCACCAAATATCAGGGTGTGTAACCAGGGGTGTAATATTACCAAATATCAGGGTGTATAACCAGTGGTGTAGCATCACCAAATATCAGGGTGTATAACCAGGGATGTAGCATCACCAAATATCAGGGTGTATAACCAGGGGTGTAGCTTCACCAAATATCAGGGTGTACAATCTGGGGTGTTGCATCTGCAAATATCAGGTTGTATAACCTGGTGTGTAGCATCACCAAATATCAGGGTGTATAACCTGAGGTGTAGCATCACTAAATATCAGGGTGTATAACCTGGACTGCATCACCATCAAATGTCAGGGTGTATAACCAGGATTGTGGAACCACCAAATGTCAGATAAAAAAAATAGGGGTGTAGCATTATCCACTCTTAGGTAAGACAACAGAGGTGTAGCATCTAGCATTAGGAAGGCAGTGATGCCCTCACTTTCATGTCCTTGTAACAATGTGGCTGGAACATGTACCATTCTGGAGAGCTTACAACAAGAAAGGACTCTGCCTTATAGGTTCATAGGTTCATAGGCTGGTATTAGGCTATCGGCCCAAGGGCCTATAGAAGCCTAGCCATAACAATTCCCTGGCTATTTCTTCCCACACTAATTACTTCCCTAGACCCCTGTCTAGCAGGCCGACTGATGTGATCCCTGGGGTGAATTTCCTTTCTCCCATCCAATCATCAAGGTTCCTTTTGAAGAGGGCCAAAGAGGTGCTCTGCTTGACATGTATGGGCAGTCTATTCCAGAGTCTGGGGAGTCTCTGGGTCAGGAACCTATCCCTCCAGCATGTTTTGTTTATTGTGATGACAAGGCTTAGATCCCTGGAGTGTGTGACTCAGAGGGATTGGGATTTCTTTAAGTGTAGCATGTCCAACAGCTCTGAGTTTGACATGGCCTTGTATGTTAAGCAGAGATTGCCTCAGAGTAGACGATATGCGACAGAGTATAGCTGGAGTTTTTTAAGGCGGTCAGCATAGGGCATCTGCTTTAGGCCTGTGATTCTTTTAGTGAGATATTTCTGCGGCCTTTCCAGTTGTTGCAGATGTCTTGAGAGGTACATACCAAATGGGGTGTTGTATTCTATAATGGGTCTAATGAGGGATGAATACAGTGGGACAATGACTTCCTTTTTTCTGGATGAAAAGCCCTTAGTGATGAGGTGTACCACATAGAAGGATTTCCTGACTGTTGTGGTGATGTGGTTATTGAAGGTGAGACCACTGTCCACCTGTGTCCCTAAGTCTCTTATCACACTTTCGGTGTTTAGTGTACTGCCACCTATGTGGTAATTCACGGGTATGTATTTTTTCCCAAAGGGGATAACTATACATTTCTTGGCATTGAGCTTGAGCCCATGGCTCTGGTACCAAGCAGCTGTTTCTGTAAGGCCATTTTGTAGAGTATCAACATAATTTGGGGATTCATTAATGGCTCCCAGTTTGCCGTCATCTGCGAACTTTGTTAGCCAGAGTCCCTTAGTGTTGGCCTGGTACTTCAGAGAAGTCGATGCCAAACAAGAGTGGTCCCAGGACTGAACCCTGAGGTACTCCACTTCTCACTTGTCTGGAGCTGGATTTGGAGTCAGCTACTTTTACAGTGTGGGTTCTGCAAGTAAGCCAGTTGGCAACCCATCAAGTGACGTAGGGATTAATGCCCAGCTTAATAAGTTTATCTATGATTCCAGAGTGGGGGGTGTTGTCAAAAGCCTTGGCAATGTCCAGATAGGCTGTGTGGGCTGTCTTACCCTCATCCACTGCTCTGGCGACTGATTCGAAGAAGTCAATCAGGTTCAGGAGACAAGATCAGCCCTTCATGAACCCAAACTGGGTGGGGTCCAGTGTTTTAAGGTTGCCATTGTCTTTGTTTATAAGTCCCATGATAATACGTTCCATGGCCTTGCAGATCAGGCTCATCAGACTGAAGGGGTGGTAGTTCCCAGGATCCAAGGTGGATCCCCCCTTGTGGAGTGGGATAACTGTAGCTGTGCACCACTCAGTGGGCATGAAGCCTGAGGTGAGGGTATGATTAAACATGACACTTAGGTGAGGTGCCAGTTCATTTTGTAGCTCATGTAGTACACATCCCGGGATGTCATCTGGTATCGTGGATGCTGTATTCTTAGCTTTGGAGAGTGCGTTTTTACCTGTGTGGCCATTATTACCAGAATTTGGCAATCTTCTGGTATTGAGATGGGCCATTTAGGGGGTGAGAGGGGGGTGAAGTTGGCACTGAATTGATCTGACAGGATATTAGCCATATCCTTGGGATCAGTATATTTAATGCCATTCTGTTGTAGCTCAGAGCAGATCTGAGCATTGCCATTTAGATTCTTGATAGCTATTGAATGCCTTGTGGTTGTCTTTGGAATCTTTGGCAATTTTATTTTCGTAACTAGCTTTGGAGGAGTTTATGAGGGATCTCAGCTTTTTACTGCAGCTGGTAAGGGAGTTTGTTGCATCCTGGGATTTTCCTCTTTTCTGCAACAGTTTCTTCCTTTTGTTGTAAAGTTGTTTATGGCAGGGGACCACCAGATTGGCTTCCTTTTTTGGAGGAGAGCATCTTGGTTCTATTTGGGATGGCACGATTCATGCATGAGTGGATGTGCTCGTACAATGCCTTAGTGTAGGACTCAGCAGTCGAA
>NC_056729.1:1842067586-1842095086 GCF_019279795.1 Protopterus annectens | reverse complement strand
GCTTCTTCTGTGAGACTTCAGCATTTAACGCAGTGAGAATTCAACTGACTGATTACAACCCATCGGGAGCTCATCTGGATGGTGATCATTAAAAAGTGTTTTTTGTAGGGAGCAAGCCTCCCTGTGTCCCTCTCCTCATGCTGAATCTTGCATGCAGATGCCAGTTTTATTTATTTATTTATTATTTGATAACCAGCCATGATCCGGTACTCTGTGAGCAGCAAATACAGTACTTTAGCAGGATAAAATCAATGCATCACTTATCATGCATTTACAACATGCAAGGATGTATGGACTTTATCACAGATGATAAATAGATATAAAAGGTTCAGTTAGCAAGAGAACAGTAAGGTACAGGAAGCTAATAATTAGTAGAAGATATGTTTAAAATATATAAAGAGAAACAATGCATTTATTTATTAAGTTGTGGTCTTTCTGCACATTATTAAACTGTTTTGTGTTTTCCTGATTTATAACTTCAGTAGCAAGTAGCTCCAAATGGCAGTCCCAAGCCTTGAACAGCGTTTTTTACAACAGTGGTTTTAAATGGAGGGCAGATCGGGGTAAGACTGATGCCTTTGATGCTTATGAGGTAATAGATGCTGTCCGGGTGACACATTCCTGGTTTTTGTCAGGTGCTGTAGAAAATAAATGCTAACGGCTTTGTAATTGTAAAGATCATGAAGACACCAGACATTTTCAGCTATGCACAGCCCTTCTGCAGATAACACATTTTTGCAACCACCTTTGTTTCTAAAAATATCAATCTAAAACCTCAAATACAACTAAAATTACCTAAGTATAAAAAAGCACAAATAAAATTAAAATTACCTGAGTTTATATAAAAAAGCACTTGATTATGTAATGCACAATCATATAACTACAGAACATTAAATAACTCTGTAACCCGTCGGGTACTTAGACATATTTGCACTTAGAACAGGGTCATTGCAGGAACAGGATGATCATATGAGGACCACATGTGCAACAGGGCTCTTTGGCCACACAGATAGCTGAGGTACACATTTGTTATCCAGGATTCCTTGAAAAGAGGAACTCCCCTATTCCCTGAGATGTAGCAAGCATAAAATTAATTATGTTAAGTTCAAGGGACCAGGAAATGAAGTTCCCTGCATGGTCGTGAGGAGGATTTTCCTTCTAAAATATATCATATTTAATGTACTTGTAGACTGAATCTCTCTCTGACTACATTTTTTGGGAATTAAAATAGATCTCGTACACATACGTTTGTGACTCATGCACAGTGTATTTCACCAAAAGACCTAACTTAAAAAACACGTGGCTCTTCAAACATCGTACCTGATGACTTCCCAAATTCAGACACAGTAACTTTGTCTGAGGACAGTTCTTAGTCCAGATTAGGATGACACATGGCAGATTAGGGTCTTATTCCTACAAGTGGCATTTATGAGTAAATAAAGTGGTAAATGGGTGTAGTGGGCCTACAATATTCTTGTAATCATGGAAAATAATGTGAAATGTTCTTGCTGCCTGTAGTTATATATCAGAAACCAAATGCATGTTGTATAATTCACTTTATCCGCCTTTAAGTACATAAATTAATCACTCTTTACAAAGTAGCCTACTAGATTATGTGGGAATATCAGATTAACTCCTCCAATCTTTGTATGTTTAAAATGGGACAGCTGTTCTGTGTGTTACATGTACTAAATGTAGACATTATAAACAAGAAGCACTCCATGGCTAATAATTAATTCCCTGCTTGTTTCAGGAAATGCATTCTGCCAAATGGTTTGTGGCTTTAAGGCTTATAGTTAACACTGCAGATAAAAAGCACTTTAAATTTGAAAGTGAAATGTAATTGCCCTTCATGGTGAAACCCCTCATGGTTTTGTACTGCTCACGTTTTTTCCTTACCAAGTATGTATATGCACATTGGTGCATGTGTGTTTATATGTATGCGAGATGGCATGTAATACGTAAGTTTGAATGTATATACCTACGTGTGTTTTCACGTGCACATGAGCTAGGCATGTGATGTCTTCATAGGTTGCTACTAGGCTAAAGACCATTACGGCTCTTGTCTAACTGTGTATGACGTGTGTGTTCCTGTATATATGTATGTGTGTATGCACATGCATGTGCGCGCGTGTGTGTGTGTGTGTGTGTGTGTGTGTGTGTGTGTGTGTGTGTGTGTGTGTGTGTGTGTGTGTGTGTGTGTGTGTGTGTGTGTGTGTGTGTGTGTGTGTGTGTGTGTGTGTGTGTGTGTGTGTGTGCACATACATGTGTGTATAGACATGTATGTGCATGTGTGTGTGTGCGTGTGTGTGTGTGTGTGTGTGTGTGTGTGTGTGTGTGTGTGTGTGCGCACGTACACATGTGTATAGACGTGTATGTGCATGTGTGTGTGTGTGTGTGTGTGTGTGTGTGTGTGTGTGTGTGTGTGTGTGTGTGTGTGTGTGTGTCTGTCTGTCTGACTGTCTGCATGTGTTAGTGAACTGGAGGCCAGCTAGGACAAGTATGGTGTAACAATATTATTTTTTCACTTTTGGACAGCATTCCTGAGTTAGATGATGGAAATGCCGTAGTGACATTTTTGAGTGACGTAGTACAGTTTTTCTAAAGGATCCTAAAGATCGGCATAATCATTTTAACAAATGAATAAATAGCTAAATGTCTGTTTCAGACATCAAAACAGTATATCAAGAGCAGAATAACAAATAAATAAATAAATATATTAATTAATTAATTAATTAATTAATTAATTAATTAATTAAAATTACCTGGAAAGAGTACCTGGCTTAAGTTCCAAATTCCTATATTGTTTGAGATACAAGGCTGTTCATGCCAAACATGTCTCTCTCTCTCTCTCTTTCTCTTCTGTAACATAGAGAATTTGCTTTCACTTTTATAGAAAACTTAAAATGCAAACTTTCTCTGTTTTATCAATTATTCTCACCCCCACTCTCCTACTCTGGGATCCTCCTTTCACATCCACCTGTCTTATTACTTAGTCTGCCTCTCCATCCTGTCCACTTCCCTCTTCTACTAACCCTCATTGTCCTACCATTGACCCCTCCTGTCTACTTCCTTCTCATCCTAACCCTTATAGACTTACCATTGAACCAGGGGAGACATTCAGGTACTCTTGCAGCCTACCTTAATATCATACCACCACTTATATCTGCAACAATATCCACTGACTTTGCTGATTCCTGCAACAGGACTCATGTAGCCTATTGCTCACCTATTACACCTCCTAAAAGTGTGAAAAGTGTAAGCACCTAGTCTCTGATTAATTCTTGTATTTGTTTTGCACGCACTGCATGAGTGTCCTATATAAATTTTGCTAGCTGAAAACTACTCATATGGAATGTTCGCATGCATGCATATACTCTGTATTGCCTGCATAATATCTTCGATTTGAGAATGATTACTTATGTACTGTTCTTTTTCACTAATTCGATAAGCTGCCAATAATATGTACTAAATGTTTTTATTAATGTAAATTCTGTATTGTATGTGAAATGCCTTTATATGTGGAGCTTTAGTCCCCGGGACTCCACTGAAAATGGACACTTCTGGCCCGACTGGATCATCCCAGTAAACAAATGCAAATAAATAAATAAATAAATGTTTATATTTTTCTGCCTCTTGTCATTCTCTAAAACAAACGTGATTTAAAATGATCTAAATTCTGCATTTTATTTATTTATTTATTTATTTATATTTGTTTACAGGCGGCAGTGCACTGATCTCACTGGACCATTTGCAGGCACAACATTTGAAATTAACAAAACAAATTTAGAGATACAAGGATATACTAAAAAAGATACGCTGCCCTCCTGGATAAACATTCATTGGAATGCTTGAGTTAGCAGGTCAGACAAGTTGTAACGAGTCCCAGGCAAAGCTTCATTCATGTAAGTCAGCATAAACTTTGTAGTGTGTCCTCAGTGACAAGCAGGCAAACATGAACTGTGATAATGACTGGGAAGTCATTTGCTGGGTAAATTATACTGTAAAGAGATATGCATATTTGGGAATCTTTCCATCAAAAGTCAGACAATTTGCAAATGGAGCATTTTAACTGACCTTATGATGACCATGTAGTTTATATGCAGCACTGGCTACAGTCATAGAAAATCGTTCAGTGCACCAGGCTAACAAACTTCAAACCTCGGGTGTGTGAATAAATTTGGCTGAATGCATGAATGTCACATTTAATACCAAACCAATGCTATTGCAAAACATTTACTTTTCCTAGAGAGAGAGAGTGAAAGAGACAGAAAGAGTGAGAGAGAGAGAGACATACAAAATAAACAGAATAAAGCACCCTTGTGTCTGAAGGGCACAGTTCCTGAAATAACGGAAAGGGGGGGGGGGCTCTGACCCCGCACAATAAAAACATGTGTGTGTTTTGTGGGCTAGCATGAAAAAACAGCAAACTATGACTGAACTAAGTTTTAGCTAAATGTTCACAAAAATATATGATTTTTTTTACGTTTGAGACTATGAAAAATTTCTATCTTATAATAAGAGAGTATAAATGCTTTATATATGTGGCACTTGCAATCATATATCACTTATGTCTGCCCCCTCACACCAAGAAGGACTGTTTGTTTAACTTGATGGCATCCCTTATTGCTGAGACTCACTTCTGAGTCCTGAGGTTACCACCTTGGCACCAACCACCTTTCAATGACAGCTCCTTACCTGCATCTCAGGTACTGAGGTCCTGAATGATATCCATTAATACTCTGTATCCCTGAGCTCCCAGGTGTATAAATTGATTGGGATATGGGAGATGAACTCACCTGGCACAAAAACATCTGAAAGACATTCCAAAGATATAGTTAATACATGTTTGAAGTTCCCTAGTCTAGCTAACCACTGCTCTGCTTATCTCATCCACACTGCTAGCAAGCGCTGATCACGTGACATCTCAGTACCTCTGAACAGAATTTATGACAAACGTTGAAATGAGCCTGGATTCCACCAACTCAGTCAGGCAATCGATGCTTATAAAAATTTTTATTCCATAAATAAAAAAACATTCAAAAATTGTAATTAAACATGAACACTGAAAGTGCTATTAGTTAAGCGCTTTCATCTATTGAAATTGTAGACTTCTTCAGAACAAGTAGCACTGTTGAATCAATCCATTTAAATGCATTGTTTTTTGGTGCCAATGGGTTAGATTTAAAAAACTAAAGCTGTAGCTACCTAATATCTGTAAAATACTGTTACTTAATGTAACTCATACAAAATACAATAACAATTTCACATATGCTTGTCCAGTCCATCTTAAAAAACATCAATCAAATTAGATAAAATCAGCTATAGGGATGTGCATTTTTAGACATCTATTAATAATTTATTAGATCAAATATTCATGCTCTAGTTACTAACATGGGCTTAATCGGAATATTAGAATAATGGAGGAAAACTGGTCCATTTTAAAGACAAATAAGGAAATTTTTGATATAGTAGGGAATAAACCATTGTTGACATACAAGACAGGGATGAATTTTAAAAGGTTGTTTGAAAAAGGAAAATTTGAGTTTGACAAAAAAGTTAGGAAAGGTACCATCAAATGTGGCAATTGTAGACAATGTAGATATATTAATGAGGCAGATGGTACAGTTCTTAGGAATGGTCTTAATAGTAAGGTATCCTTTAGTAAGGGTAACTGTCACACTAAAATGTTAGTTTATTTAGCTACCTGCACCACATGTATTGCCTTTTATATAGGCAAAACAGAGAGGGCACTCAAAGAAAGAATATACGAGCATATTAATGATATAAAGATTAAAAAAGAGACGAGTGCCCTTTATAAACACTCCACGGAATGTGCGGGTTTTGTGGGTTTCCAATTTGCCATTCTAGAAACTATTAAAATTGACAAAGATAGAGGTGATTTGAAAAACCATTTATTGGTTAAAGAGATTAAATGGCAGTTGAGACTGAAATCAAACTTTAGGCCTGGTCTTAATGAATATATAAACATTAAAGCTATCCTTGTGGATAAGGCTGCTACAGTCTAAAAATATGTCTTATTTATACTAACTGTTAGCTAAAAGTGTTTTTTCCTTTCCTCTTTTAGATTGTATTTTAGACCTCAATAGTTTATTTTAATATAGATTATAATTTTACATTGTTTATCATTATACATTTTCATTTTATTAAATGTGATATATTATGTGCATATATACATTTTTTTTCCCATATATATAAACACACAAGGTTTGTTATGATTGTTGACTTCTTGGCCTTCCGGTAGTATTTATAGATTTATAGATTTATAGATTTATTAAAATGTATTAAAATTTGTGTATATTTTTAAACCCTCATATATACATTAATATGATATAAATAATAACAACAAAAAATATTTTGTACAAAGAGAATAAGTGCGTTTTTTAAAAAAGCTAGAACTTCATGTATTTATATGCACAGTTGCACTTTAACATTTGAACATTCAAATTTTAAAAGAATTGTAGCAATTCCTTGAAGGGTTAAAAGTTTTTTATAAAAACTATTTTAATTGATTAATTGCATTAATTTAATTTAATTTAATTGGATAATTATGTATTTTAAATGGTATAAAAATGTGTGGCACTGATTTTAAAGTATTCTGAAGAAATCTGCTCAGGGCAGATGAAAGCGCTCAATCTGGTGGATGTCGATGCAATAAAGCCTTAAAAACGTGTTTGGGACGAAGTTTTTATTTGGTATTTGCTTGTTGGTTTGAATTCGATTTTATTAGTCTGTTCTTTGGAAACTTCGTACAACTATTGTGGTAACTAGCTGTTCTAGTCGTTCACCTTTTAACTTTACATCAGTGCCGTGATATGGAAGGGAGTTTGAATGACTCTACCCTTGTTGGACTTGACGTGATGATGAATGACAGTGCAAACCTGTTGCAGACTCAAAGAGAAGTCTGTTAATAGAACTGTTTTCACAGGATGACAGAGTTACGGAAAGAAAAGCGCAGCAAAATGAACAAGTCGTTGCCGTTGCCAGTACCTCTAAGCGCCCGATGACGTCATCTCCACGCTCCAGAGAGTAATGGTGGGTTGAACAGAAGCAGTATGAAACAAGGAAGGAAGGTCAATCGTGAACCAAGGAATTAAATCTACAATGGAAAGTAGGGGACTGTCGAGATTTAATAAGGTACTGTTAATTTTAATATACAAGCTATTGATCAAACGGCAACAAGTTCAAACAAGGCACGGCCTCTTGCTCAAACGCCGGACATTAATGCATCAAGTTTTAAAGACATTATTGATAAAGTGTATGTATTTGATAAATCTATGAATGTGGAACGTGATATACCACAATGTACAAGAGAGAATGTTTATAGAAGGAATGAGGAAACACTACAGGATAAAATATATCGTTTAGAAAAAATGTTATATAAATATAAATGCATTGAAATTGATAATAATTATTTAAAGCAATGTTTGACAAAACAAGTAGTCCCTCAGGGACTAAGATTTTATAAGTACCCTTTTGGTATTCACTACAGCGAAGATGTATTGTTGGAATTTTATTCTTTTTTTGATGATTGTGGTTTTGGTCTGATAACAAAGCTTATAAAATATAATGAAATGCAACTGAAGAAAATGTTACAAGATGTCAACTGTGCTCAAACAGAAATTGTGGAAGATTTAGCTTTTGAACAACATGAGGGTTTATATGTTAGAATTTTGAAGAGAGTAGAAAATAAGATAGAAAAAGTATATCAGAGGAAGCAGGGTAAACTATTGAGAGACATTGAACAGTATAAAAAAGGTAAAAGTTACCCAACCCCCTTCCAAAAAGTATGGAAGCAGAATGAAGGCCAAGGAAAAAGGAAAGACAGGAACAATTCTAATGTTAACCAAGGTAGGGGTAACATGAGAAGTGAAGAATTTGAAGGTTATGATCAGGGAAGATATGTTAACAGGAGAAATGGTCCTTTAGATGAATTAGATTCATTCCCCGAAACAACAGAAGTTTTTTTAGGACCACGGAGGTCAGAAAGGATAGCAAGCAGACAACGGAACCCATCAGATCTATGTCCACAGGAGCAAACAGGTGGAAGCGATTTTGGATGGAAAAGGATGGGAAGGAGAGGGAGGTAGACACCATTAAAATGGAGAAAAATGGAATTACATTCCTGTATAATGGTTATAAGATACACAATTATGTGAACATGAAATTAGAAAAGGAGCACTTTGAATTGTTCTCAAAGGGATTTAAGTTTGTAAGGTCTACCCCTGGAGATTTAGCAAATATATTGACAGAGTTAAAAATATATTTGAGGAAGTTAAATTTAAGTCTGTTGAACAAACAGGGTGAATTATTCAAAAGTAACAACACCAATGAACAGGTTAGTCCCTTTATGAGTAACACAGGTAACATTCCTCAAAGTTTAAAAAGAAGTAGTGTCTACAACCCGCCCTTGCATCCTGTTATTTACACCTTTGAGAATATAGTAACTGATGAGATATACAAAACATATGGTCAAAAGAAATGGTATAACAACTACAACCTGAAACAAAAGAAAACGAACTACTGAATTCACTCAAGAACAATGGTGAACTTAGGTTCATGCAACCCGACAAAGGTGGGGGTGTAGTTATTTTTGAACAGAAGGTGTACCATGTTAAATTCTGGTGAAACCTATGAAACTTGTTCTTTTAATGAGATTCAAAAAGCTTATAGAATGATAGATTCATTATTAGAGGAATACCTTATAGAAAACAGAATTGAAGGTGGAACATACAATTTTTGAAACAAAGGTATCCCCCAATTCTTTGGTATTCCTAAAATACACAAAGATATACAAAATAAAGGTTCTAAAAGCACCCACTGGCTGTTTTATAGATCAAAAGTTAAAAATGTAGTAAAAAGCAGGAACATCTAATACAGGATTCATGGGATTTTTGGAAATTAAAGAAGAAATATGGTCAGAAACAAGTAAAATGGTTACAATTGATGTTAAAGACCTTTTTACCTGTATTCCCAGAATTGAAGGATTTGAATTTTGAAAAAATGGTTTATAAATATTTAGAGGCCACTTTGGATGAAAAATTATTGTTGTTAGAAATGACAGAAATAGTCCTGGACAATAATTTTATAACCTTTATGGGTAAATACTATAGACAAAATGTTGGAGTGGCCATGGGGGCAGCTTGTGCCCCATGTACCATTGGTTCTCCTAGGATGGGAGGAGGAAAAGGTTTTTACAAGTACATTTATGAATAACATAAGAGTGTATTTTAGGTTTTTAGATGACATCTTCCTCATTTGGGAGGATGGTCATGGAAAGAAAGTGGAAGATTTTATTAAATATATAAATGGAACTTCTAGTTTTTTGGCTTTCACCTATGAGGTTCAGGAACAGTTTATTACCTACTTAGACATAAAGTTAAGTAAAAAAGGAAAAGGTTTTAAGTCCAATGTATTTAAGAAACCTGGTGTAACTCTTACCTCCACTATAACAGCCAACACCCTTACCATCAAAAGAAAAGCGTCATTAAAGGGCAGGCTGTTAGGGTTGCAAGGATGACCTCTGAAAGAGAGGACTTATTATTTGAGTTCAGGTTTTTGATGGAAGCATTTCTGGAAAGAGGCTATCCAATTGAACTTGTTGGTGAAACCCTGGAAGAGGTCTATTTAGGATGGGGGTTGAAATATAAACCATTGTTGGGGCAGAAATGTATCAGTAAAGAACACATAAATTCCAACACGAAGAACTTCCCCAAAGCATGTATTATAGAATACAATGAATTTTCAGAACATTTCATTAGAATAATGGAGGAAAACTGGTCCATTTTAAAGACAAATAAGGAAATTTTTGATATAGTAGGGAATAAACCATTGTTGACATACAAGACAGGGATGAATTTTAAAAGGTTGTTTGAAAAAGGAAAATTTGAGTTTGACAAAAAAGTTAGGAAAGGTACCATCAAATGTGGCAATTGTAGACAATGTAGATATATTAATGAGGCAGATGGTACAGTTCTTAGGAATGGTCTTAATAGTAAGGTATCCTTTAGTAAGGGTAACTGTCACACTAAAATGTTAGTTTATTTAGCTACCTGCACCACATGTATTGCCTTTTATATAGGCAAAACAGAGAGGGCACTCAAAGAAAGAATATCATATTAATGATATAAAGATTTTATAAACACTCCACGGAATGTTTGTGGGTTTCAATTTGCCATTCTAGAAACTATTAAAATTGACAAAGATAGAGGTGATTTGAAACCATTTATTGGTTAAAGAGATTAAATGGCAGTTGAGACTGAAATCAAACTTTAGGCCTGGTCTTAATGAATATATAAACATTAAAGCTATCCTTGTGGATAAGGCTGCTACAGTCTAAAAATATGTCTTATTTATACTAACTGTTAGCTAAAAGTGTTTTTTCCTTTCCTCTTTTAGATTGTATTTTAGACCTCAATAGTTTATTTTAATATAGATTATAATTTTACATTGTTTATCATTATACATTTTCATTTTATTAAATGTGATATATTATGTGCATATATACATTTTTTTTCCCATATATATAAACACACAAGGTTTGTTATGATTGTTGACTTCTTGGCCTTTATTTATAGATTTATAGATTTATAGATTTATTAAAATGTATTAAAATTTGTGTATATTTTAAACCCTCATATATACATTAATATGATATAAATAATAACAACAAAAATATTTTGTACAAAGAGAAAGCTAGAACTTCATGTATTTATATGCACAGTTGCACTTTAACATTTGAACATTCAAATTTTAAAAGAAATGTAGTATCCTTGAAGGGTTCTATTTTAATTGATTAATTGCATTAATTTAATTTAATTTAATTGGATAATTATGTGTGGATGTCGATGCAATAAAGCCTTAAAAACGTGTTTGAGACGAAGTTTTTATTTGGTATTTAATTGGAATATTGTCATTTAGTCCTGGGAAGGTGGTTGCATCTAATAGCAATTGCCATTTTACTTCCTTCAATCCCAAAATAGCCTTTATATTCCCACCTCGAGGGCTCTCCTTAACTTGTTCAATAATACCGAATTTAAAACTATGATTATTCCCCCACTTCTCAATGTGCCTGTACAGGGCATTAGTTTTATCCTGCTTCCTGATCTTATATAAATGGTCATAAATCCGTTTTTTGAGACATCTATCAGTTTTTCCCATGTAGTATCCTGGACATACCATACATTTAGCTAAATATATCACGTTTAGTGTTACAATTCCCGATTTTAAATGTAACAGTGGTTCTATCCTTATTTGCCAAAACTATCTCCTCATCCTCTAATATGGCACGGCATTGTCCACACGTGCCACGCTTTCTACTGTGGCCCAACCTATTATTCATCCTAGTGTTCTCTCCACCCTGTTTCAAAGTACTTTTTAAATTCTGTCCAGTCTTATAAACAGAAACAGGGGTCTCTCCCACCATTTGTGTAACATTTTCATCAGTCGTAAGGATGTTCCAATTGTGCTAAATGACTTTCTTAACCTCATTAACATAAGGACCATATTCAATTATGCAAAGCAAGATTCAAATGTTTGTCATTATTATTGGTTGCACCACGGGATGGATTCTGTACCATTCCCATACCAAGCAAAGGTTTATATTTACCTCCCCATTCTCTGATAACATATCTGGTAATATCATAGATTAACCCTTTGGGGTATCCCCTTTCACTAAACATTTCTCCAATAAAATACATTTCCTGCACCATATCCTCATATTGTGAAGTCATTCGGGCCATTCAAATACACTGTCCTTTCAATGTATTTCTCACTAAACCCCTTGGATGGTTACTAGAATATTCCACGTAGGTGTTACTGAATGTATCTTTTCTATGGATGCGAGACTTAAAGCCCGTAGATGTATGACTTATCAAACTGTCCAAATATGCTATACTATTTGAATTGTAATGCTACCTGTTCTAAAGAAGTCTACAATTTCAGTAAATGAAAGCTAGTAGCACTTTCAGTGTTCATGTTTTATTATGAATTTTGAGTGTTTTTTTATTTGTTGTTGTTTGTCTTTTGGGCTTTTCCCGGTTAGGGGTTGCCACAGCGGAACTCTGGTCCACTAATGATTGGCAGTAGATTTTTATGGTGCCGAGTTGCCAGCCTGAAGCCCAACCTTCAGCAAAGGCACGCCCATTCACGCATGTCTTTCGGAGGCCGCTCGACTGTGGGGAGGACATGCTGACTCCACACAGAAGGCTCTCCAGCTGAGAATCGAACAGGAAAACCTCTTGCTGTGAGGCAACAACGCTACCACTGCACCACTGCATCGATTGCCTGACTCACTTTGTGGAATCCAGGCTCATTTTGATATTTGCCATAAATTCTGTTCTTGGTCGTTGTTGGTGAAACATGTTTTGTGATCTCAATACCTCTCTTACCTGAAGCGTCAGGAACATACAGCCTCAGGTCTGCAGATACACCTGCAATGTCTATCACTGATCTTAGCTCCAGCATATACCACTAACAAATTTACATATGACCAACCCTGCATTTTAACATAATGTTTGTTATGGGTACTCTATCCCTTGCACAAGACCAGAAGAACAATTTTGCATTTGATCATTTGATTTCAAATCAGGCAAGGTGTTTCTCTTTAACTCCCCCCCCCCCAGGTCCCCCAGATATCTCTGGCACTCACCATAGGAGAGTCAGAGTCTCCCAACGGCAGAAGAAAGAAGTAGTTTGTACCCTCTGAAGCTTTACTGTCCCAGCTTTCAAGAAGACTGAATAGTCTGCACAGCTAGTAGGTGTAGGTACATGCTGTAAACTTGATTCATATTTAATGGGCTCACTAAACTGCATTCTCAAAAAGGGACCTTTGACATAATTATAACAGTAGCAGTGTAGCACACTGCAGCTCATATGAAATGAGGACAATTTAAAATTAAAAATGTTTGCAGGGGGGTTTATGGCAGCAGGGGGGGGTTATGGCAGCAGGGGGGGTTATGGCAGTAGGGGGTTTATGGCAGCAGGGGGGGTTATGGCAGCAGGGGGGGTTATGGCAGCAGGGGGGGTTTATGGCAGCAGGGGGGGTTATGGCAGCACTGCACCTCTTGATTAGGGGGCTTTGCATCACCATGTCCCTGGATTTAAAAATACTAAATCTAGATCTCACACTCACTAGGAAAGAGTCTAGCATTCACTGTAACTGCTGTGCAACCAGGAGTTAGTACATACAAGTCATGGATGTGTGGGGCAAACAGGAGTTAGTACATACAAGTTATGGATGTGTGGGGCAAACAGGAGTTAGTACATACAAGTCATGGATGTGTGGGGCAAACAGGAATTAGTACATACAAGTTATGGATGTGTGGGGCAAACAGGAGTTAGTACATACAAGTCATGGATGTGTGGGGCAAACAGGAGTTAGTACATACAAGTTATGGATGTGTGGGGCAAACAGGAGTTAGTACATACAAGTTATGGATGTGTGGGGCAACCAGGAGTTAGTACATACAAGTTATGGATGTGTGGGGCAACCAGGAGTTAGTACATACAAGTAATGGATGTGTGAGGCAAACAGGAGTTAGTACATGCAAGTTATGGATGTGTGGGGCAACCAGGAGTTAGTACATACAAGTTATGGATGTGTGGGGCAAACAGGAGTTATAGTACATACAAGTTAGGGATATGTGGGGCAAACAGGAGTTAGTACATACAAGTTATGGATGTGTGGGGCAACCAGGAGTTAGTACATACAAGTCATGGATGTGCGGGGCACATACTTCCATATTGAGATACATACAGTATCCTACAGAGTGCCAAGAGGCGACGAGTTTCTGGCATACAAGCCATCCTCAGACCCATTACTGATAGATTTCCAGCACATTAGCAAGTCAAATGGCATCAAAAACACTCAGTCCAGGGATCTAAACCTCCTCCACGACATCAACAGAATGGTTTGGGGACAGGTATATCTCCCAGAGGATACTGCTGCTGTGGAACAGTCTCCCCAGCCACATGAAAAAGGTAATCTGTGTCCATATTCAAGCACAACTTAGATCTATGGATGGAAACCAGAAAAGTTACCCCAGGACTGCCCCCTGTACTACTAATGGGTAGAGGTAGCTCCTAAATGCTTTATCCCATGCATGAGTCTCCCCTAATTATCTATGGTATGATCCCAGTTATTCTCATTAGGAGTAATATATAAATATATAATTATTCACCATGCAATGGGTCAAGTGCAAAAAGGGAAATGGCTATTCTTAAAATGACCTGCAAGGGCAGCTGTCTTAGCACTTACCTCTAAACCTATAAACCTGTGAATCCATATTTACTATATTCAGTCTAGCTTGGTTCTGAGAAGAGTCTAAATAACTCTTACCTGGGTGATCTACAACCCATAGGAATATGACAATGGGGTGATTATGCAATATGGGTCCAGGACTGTTTACCCAATCCACAATTTACCGAAACACAAACGCTCGCGCACAGTTTCGCAAAAGTTCTTTTTCACCGAAAATGCACTTTCGCGAAACAGAAATAAAAAAAGTAAAAAACATCACAAAAGGGCTGTTGGTCAGATCCCGGCACAGTGGGGATAAGGGAATATTCCTTTTTCCCCACTGTAATGTGATCTCGGAGTGAGAATATAAAAGTAGGGGGTGTGGGTGCACAGCCCCCCACATGGGGGGTGCAGGGGGGCTTGACCCCATGCAAAAAACATGATAAAGTTTGTTATTTTTTTTAGTTTTATATTAATGTTTCACGAAAGTGCATTTTCGGTGAAAAGCACTTTTGCGAAACTGTGAGCAAGTGTTTCGCTAAATAGTGTTTTCAGCAAATAGTTCTAGATCCTGCAATATATGGGAGATATGGCAATTGGGTAATTATGCAATATATGGGCAATACTGTCCTTCAGCGCTGTAGTGCCTAACATAGCTCTGAAAAGTAGCAGCTTCAAACAATCTTCACAAATCCAGAAAACTGGCCCTTGTCCACGTCCAATGATGGGTAACAATATCACTAGTCTATGTGAGAGCTGCTTATTTGTTGAAATAGTACTGGTGATCATTTTTATTTTTTTGAAATCTTTTTTGTCTGGCTAGTACTGTTACACCGGCCTGCCAAGGGTGACCCTACCAGGAGAGAAACGAGGCTCCAGATAACATAGTTCTAAGGAGCACAGGAGGACATAATCCCCTCTACCATGATGAGGTCACAATTTCAGCAGGAATTAAACAGGTTAAATCAATGCAGATATCACTCAGGCACAGAGCACTGAACAAATGTAGATATGAGCAGTTATTAACCTAGTACTTTCCAACAGCTGTTATCACAGCCATCCATTAAATGAACAGGCTACCAACATATTATCTGAAAACTGACAGGCCCAGAAATAAGACTTAACATCTGTTTGCACAGCTATAACCATCAGAGTCTGGCTAAATAGCTCCAGCAACTGCTATTACAACTTAAATCTAGGAATATCTTACTAATACAAAAAGAATCCACCCCCCCATCAAGGGGTCTTTTGTCGGTCTTTAGCCTACTCACCTGCCTTCCTACCCCCTCACTGATCACTCACTATCCTAGCTCACTTTTTTTACCATCCTATCTTCCACTGTATCACCCTTGTACCTCTATTTCCTTCTCATGCCTGTCTTCTCGCTGACCTCCTCACTCACATAGTCTCTAACTTATCTACCTCAGACCTAGTGCCCCCCTTGCCCTACCAGAGTTTCGCATCCACTTCCTCAGTCTAGCTCCCAGATAACCTGTGCTCTTTCCCTCCATATAGATTTAGGCATAATATATCTGTCTATGGAAAGCAAATAGCATAGACTTAGGCATAAGGCAGCTTTCTCAAGAAGGAAATTGCTAACCAGCAGACTCTAAAGCATAGAACTTTAATGTACTACCTGAATTACAACTGATTGTTTCCATAACTGCTGCTCCACTAGGACAGTGCTGGGCTCCCCTACCCTACCCCCATTCCCACCCACCCCTAGTTCAATTAAACTTATAGCTGCTAACCACTCCCACCTCAGCTCACACACCCAATCAACCAATCAA
Organism: Protopterus annectens; assembly: GCF_019279795.1. Taxonomy (NCBI): domain Eukaryota; kingdom Metazoa; phylum Chordata; order Ceratodontiformes; family Protopteridae; genus Protopterus; species Protopterus annectens. The sequence goes on along the minus strand of NC_056729.1, from coordinate 1,842,079,036 downwards.
TTCACACCATCAATCCCTCACTCAGTCATACTACACAGCACCCTTGTTGTTAACTCCTTTAATAGCTTCTCTGCCATCTAGCTTTACAGCCCCTACTCTCACTCACCCTTCCTCCCCTACTACAAAAGGTAGCATAAGAAGGAGGATAGGAAATAAATAAAATGCCTTTCCCATGCCTAAAGGTAGCATGTTACACATTAGCTATTTTTTTTATTCTCCTTTTCTCTATCCTCACATCCTACCACACACAACTTTATCTCACCAATCCAACCCAGTGGCAAACAGATACCATAGCCAATACACTAAAACTAAATCATTTCCCAATATCTCCATGCAACCTTGCCCTAACCCATTGTTATTCCTACATAAATAATAAACCAACAAACAAAATAAACTGCTACTTATTCCAAAAGTAAAATAAAATACTACAGAAATTACTACAACTCTACCTATATCTAACGCAACAACTCACTTGCTGTGGAGACATACACCCTAACCCAGGACCCAACACTTCAATCCATACAAACCTAAACCAACCAAACCCTCTTTATTGAAGGGAAACCTCTTCTCTACTTCTCTTAGCATTAATGTACGAAGTATACGTAATAAAGTTCAGGACGTCCATGCCCTATTGACTTTATATAAACCCAATTTAGCCATACTAACTGAAACTTGGCTGAGACCAGAACATCATGATAATGAGATTACACCCCCTGGCTATAATATTATGTAGAAAGACAGGACAGGGAAAAAAGGAGGAGGCGTGGCCATACTTTTTCAAAATCATCTCACATTGGAACAGGTTAGCTACAACTCCCAGGAAGTCAATGATATAGAGCTCATTCTTGCTAAACTAAAACTAAATTCTAGCAAACATATAGTTATAGCAGGTGCTTACATCTCACCGGGAAATAACATTGCCAATATGGAGAACCTGTTACACTCGATGTCTACCTCCCATTCACAAGAGACCATTCTCTTAGGAGATTTTAACACTGACTGGTCTGACTGTACCAAATTTAATCCTTCTACACATATTAATCTTCATGGGTTTACCCAAATCATAGATACCCCCACAACAGTCGATAAGAAAACCAAATGTCAATCCATCTTAGATTGGATACTTCTGTCTGACCCCACCTTAGCACACCAATCAGGCTGCCTACCAGACAATTTGAGCGATCACCAACCAACCTACCTTATTAGAAATAAATACCACCATAGTAAAAAACCCATCCTTAGAATAGTTCATAACAAAAAGAACTTCAAAGCCAAGGACCTAAACAACAAACTAAAATACTGTAACTGAACTCCCCTAAAACACCTACCACTAGATGAAGCAGTAGATTACTTTAATACAACCTTTCTCTTAATCCTAAACTGTCATGCACCAGATCAAACCATCAGAGTTAAGATGCCCCTTGGTTAACAAAAGAAACTAAAACCATAAGGAAGGACAGAGACAGAGCCCAGGCTCAATATAATAAACTTAAAACCATTACCACAAAACAAAACTACTTAGCACTATAGAACAAGTCCAAACAACTTATAAAACTTGATAAAACCAATTACTACAAAACCTTACAAGAGAAACATGCTCACAAACCTCAGAAATTCTGGGCCTCAATAAATAAATTACTGCATCCAGGTAAAACTGGCACTCCCACACCCATAGTTCCAACTGATAAAGAGGACACCCCTACACAATTCAACAAATTCTTTACAGAAACAGTCCTAGCTCTAACACCCTAAATAACACCACCAGCCCTACACCTTCTCCAACCCCTACTAACCCTACTATACAACAGACTCCCTCTAACTTTTTCTTGTCTCCAGCACCTACCCAACTTATTACTAAACTCCTCAAAAAGCTAAAAACTACCACACTATCTGCTAACAAACTTCCTTCTGATTTCCTTCAACTAACAGCTGAAACTATATCCTACTCCATGTCTATACTCATAAATAGCTCCATAGCAGAATGCAAAGTACCCAACCTGTGGAAAATATCTCATATTATTCTACTCCACAAAAGCGGCAACTCCCTTGAGCTCACCAACTACCACCCAATTGCAATTTTATCTCCTTTATCAAAAATAACAGAAAGAGTAGTGCATACACAACTAATGCAATACCTCCTAAAAATAACCTAATATCTACACCTCAACATGGCTTCTGACCCTCCCATTGTACCACCACTGCTCTACTCTCATATACCAACACAGTCAACACCCATAGAAACAACAGACTTTTCATATCCTATGCATTCTTAGAGTTATCTAAAACCTTTGATATGGTCTACCACAGCATGCTTTTCAAAGCTCTATCTACCCTTAACATACACACACTCACCATATCGAGGCTCAACAGCTATTTATCAGGCCACCAACAAGCAGTTCTTTGGCAGGACCAACTATCCTCCCTTCTACCTGTATCCATCAGAGTCCCTCAGGGGTCCATTTTTGGTCCTTTAATATTCTCCATATTTACAAATCAGATAGCTGCATCCTCTCCCTCTGCCTCTATAGTGCAATATGCAGATGGCACTACTATCATATGTACTGCCCCAACTTTAAGCAAACTTCAAACAATAACACAGCATAACTTTACTCTGGCTTAAGCATGGTTTTCTAGCATTAAACTTAAATCAATCCCAAAAAAACAAAGCTAATTCTCTTCAGTCCTGGTAGATCTCCTGCACTAAATAATGATTTCACCATAAACTCCAAGGATAATACCTCAATCACCCCAACAACACACACTAAATTCCTAGGAGTAGTAATCGATAACAATCTCAAATTTGACATACACATAGCCCAAACAATCAAAAAAGTAAACAAAAAGCTTGGTCTACTGTATCGGAACAAGCAATTCATGACCAATTATACCAAACCCACTATTGCTAGAACACACCTATTATCCATCCTACTGTATGCCTCCCCAATCCTGACTAATCTTCGTCACAGAGAACTAAACAAATGACATCTTGCTATAACAAGATTGCCACGTTTGCTACAGGTGCCTCTAGTACATCCCATCACTGCCTTTCCCTCAAACAGCTCAGCTGGCTTGAGTTGCCCAACTCCGCCTTCCTAGTGAACTCTCCACCCCACAGCCTGTACTACCTCTCCGACAAAACTCCTGCGGTACAGGATCTAATACAGCCTGCGCCACCACCCAAACCTTAAGATCAACAGACTGAAATCTCATAAATGTCATCAAACATAAGAATGAAGCAGGTAAAACTCTTTTTGTCTGTACTATAGCAGAAATCTGGAACTCACTCTCAAATCATATAACATCTGCAAGCTCTGCTTCACTATTTAAGAAACCACTCAAAACCCGCTAAATTAACTAAGAAACTACTCAAACCCGCTAAACTAACAACTGGCTGTGTACATGTGACTCTACAGGCTAAGCCACTACAATGCAGTGTTGCAAGGACTCTGCCAAAGATCACCTATAAGTTTCAAACCTCTGAAACTATTCTTACTATAAACTTTTAACTTCTGAATACTTATTCTTACCAAACAATAGTCTATTTTGATAGTATTCATTTAAATGTCTGTGTAGAAATGTTGAATTTTTATTCTGATGCTATTGATTTTTTATGTCTATGCAGAAATGTTAAATATGTTTTTTAAATATTTAATTGTATGCCTTAAGGACACAGTTATGTATTTTGCAACACGTATTGTAGCATTGTATTAAGTGGAGCTTTTCTCCCTGGGCCTCCACTGAAAATGGACCTGTGTCCACTCAGACTTTCCCAGTCATTAAATGTAAAATAAAATAAAATAAAAAAACAAAATAGCACCAACTATGAGGGAATTTTCTGCCAGAAGAGGCATCGGTTGTGATGGAAAGGAGCAAAAACAATCTGCTATCCGACAACTCTGCGAAGGCCAAGGATGATGGGGTTATTTTTAGTTGTAGTCATTTTTAATCATGTAACTACAGCCTCTTAAAACATTACTGACATGCAATGCAGCCTCTTAAACATTACTGACATGCATTATGATGCATTTCAGAAAGGTTTTGCATTTGTGCCAACAAAAAGAGTTGATAATTGGCTTATAGCTTTTTACAAGGAACTGGTTTGTATGATTTAGTGTAGTTAATGCAGTTGGTGCTGCCTTTTAGGAGACATAGAGGATGTTAATGTCATGAAAAAAATTATGCTTGAATATTCGGCAACGGACATAGGTTTAGCAAGTTCATAGCAAATGTGGAAGAGACAATGCATCAGGTAGCTCAGGGACAACCTGAGAAAATGCTAGATTTGCCAACTTTGCTGAGGACAGATTTAATTCCATGCAGAGTAAAAACACTGATTCAGAGCTTCATAACAATGAAAGAGTTATTCAGTTTAAACAACAGTTAAAAGAAATGAGGAAAGAAGGATATTTGTTGTTTGCACTACAACTTCACTTGGACAGATTGAATAATTTCTCTGGGCAACTTCTGACTGTCACACTTCTCACAGTCTATATTTTTGTGTAACAGCTGGTCTTCAGGTACAAAAAAACCTTGGCGTATTTATGCAACTCTAGCCATAAGGTGGACAGTAATCTGACCATAAGGTGGACAATACTATTAACCACTTTAAGAAGAAAAAAAGTTTGTACAATCCACCTCTTAAGAGAACAATTGAAGCACTTGAAATAAAAACTTGAGTCAGATATTTATGAGTGTTTTTCATAAGTTTCCAATAATATATTTTATAATTTAAATGACGAGGAAAGATGTTTGCTTTAAGCCCTGATCAATAACAAGGACATATGTAGTATGAAACCAGACTGGGGGGGGGGCTTATTAACATGGACACTGCTTTATACACAAGAGAGATGTTCAGTCTTTTACAGGATGATGCTAAACATTTGGGGCCTCCAGGAATAAGATTAACATAGCTTATAGGAACATAGATTTAGTCCTTTATGGCTCATTATTACAAAGGAACATTACCTCAAATGTGTAACTATTTCTGATGGTCCATAACCCTCTGGTACATTTTATATTTGGTATAGCAAACATCCACAAAAGTATTTTATATCCCCCACTGAGACTTATTATGGCATTGCAAGGATCCAAGACTTGTATAGATTTATTTATTTTACATTTGTTAACCGGGATTGTCTGACTGAGCAAAAGTCCTTTTTCAGCAGAGGCCCAGAGAGAAAAGCTCCATAACACGGTTACAAAAATATAACCATTACAAACACAGTTAACATTATAATCATTCATAATAAAACTTATAAAAAAGGGGTTGGGAGGGTGGCCTAGTGGTTAAGGTGTTTGCCTTAAAAACACAAGGAGAAGGGTTAGAATTTTACAAGGGATAATTGGCTAGGCTTAAAATGGCTTGCAAGGGTAGTTAGCTTAGTACTAACCTATGAACTTGTAGAACAGTTATCATATATATGCAGTTACAATTAAACAACAATTACAACTTAAACAAAACAGATCTTAATAAACTATCATCCTGCTATAACCACATTGCCAGATTTGCTACTGGCACAGCCTACCAGACACACCACTGTCACAACCTAAATCGCCTAGGATGGCTTGAACGGCCAAGCCTACTGGAGTTCAACCAGCTAATAGTGACACATAAATTCCTTTACCAAGCAGAAAATACACCTGCATTAAAAAAATATTGTCAGCCCCTACAGCAGCACCCGGCCACTGCAATCATCCACTAGACAACTAGTTCAAACATACAAATCCAACTACTCAGCTGGGGACTCTCTGTTTGCCAACTCTGTTGGGAAAATGTGGAACAGACTCCCAGCTGACTTGACCCTAGAACCCTCACTAACTCCATTCAAAAACAAACATAAGAAATACTTCAAAACTCATTGGTTATGTCCTTGCACTAACCCCGACTGGTGACCTCTCTATGGTACCTTACCGTCAACTGCTTCTAATTTTTTTCTATCACTCCATTTCAGGAAGGGTCAATTGTATAACTGCTGCTCAGTGTGTCTTAAACCTGAATGTAATGTTATGTATGTTTAACTTTGATAATAATGTTATGTTTTGTAAAGTGTTTTGTAATAAGTTAGTACTATATGTGCTAAATGCTGGTATTGCTTATGACTGTAATTTGCTTAAAACTAGCATTTACTAAATGTTCAATGTGTATTATTATCTTGGAGCTTTTCTCCCCTGGCCTCCTCTACAAATGGACATATATCCAGTCAGACTATCCCGGTCAACAAATGTAAAATAAAATAAATAATAATAAATAATAATTATCTATAAAAATGTTATGAAGATACTGCAGCAGAATGAAAGGAGGTAGTGTTAGGTAAAAAATGATGACGTAGTCTAGTTTAAGTTGTAAAAGTTTTTGTATAGAAGGGAAGAAATGATAGTAAGACAGAGGAAGTTAGGTTTGTTATTTAGTGAAGGTATATTCAAGGAGGCTGAGAACATGTACAAATCCAGTGACTTTTTAAGTACTCTTTAGTGGCTAGTTTGAATATGTTAGGATGTGAAAGTGATCTAACTTCTCATGGGAGTTTGTTCCAAGCAATAGAGGGATGGTAGCTGTGTGTAATGGCTCCTATTTTGGACTTGGGCTTGTAGATTTGTAAAAGGTCTTGGGTGGAGCTCCTGAGAAGTCTGGATGGGACATAGTGGGAGATTATGGTGCCTAGTGCTGGACAGTAGGATGGCGAATAAATAATGGAGTGTATAATTTGGAGCTGAGAGAGGAGTAGGAAGTGTGGTAGTTCGAGCCAGTTTAAATGTTTGAGAGAGATACAGTGTTGAGATTTGTAGGTTTGTTGTGCAGCAAATCTGGCTATTTTGTGGTAGGTTGATTTGAGTTTGCTAAGTAAGGTGGAGTTACGATTTGTGAGTATTTGGGAGCAGTATGCTAGGCTTGGCAGAAGATAAGCATGTGTGATTGTGGTTCTAGATTCAGGGATTAGGAATTTTTTTTATTTCTGTAGAGAAGTCCTAGTTTTTGATAGGTTTTCCTGATACGGTTATTTATATGGAGGTCAAATTCTAGTTGATCATCAATGGTTACACCAAGGAGTTTAGTACTAGAGTCAGCAACTATGAGAGTGTGATTTAGTGATTTTATTTGAAAAGTAGAGTTGATATGAATAACAGCTTTGGGGAGAAAGAGTAAGTGTTTTTTGGCGGGGGGAGTTAAGGATGAGCTGATTATTGGTGAGCCAGGTTTGAACAGAGTTGAAAGAAGACAGGGTAGCTGTTGGAAGTTCAGAGGGTGAGTTAGCAATGGTGATAACTGTGGAGTCATCTGCATATTGGACTAATGAGGATTGTGGACAAGAGGAGTAGAGTGAGTTGGTGAAGATATTGAAACGTAGTGGTCGAAGGATGGATCCTTGAGGAGCACCCATTTTCACTGGAAGGGGAGATGATAGTGAGGAATGCCATCTTACTGATTGCTGTCATTCAGTGAGATAGCTGGAGAACCATGCTATTGTAGTAGTAGAGAAGCTGAGATCAGAGAGTTTATTCGGTAGCAGAGGATGTGAGACAGTGTTGAGGGCTTTTGAGGGGTCAAGGAATAAGCATAAGTTTATGATTATCTCTAGCTATAGAAATGGTGTTGAGAAAGGAAAGTAGAGCTGTAGTGGTACTATGTTTGGATCGGAAACTGTGCTGAGTGGCAGTGAGGAGTGTGCCCTGTATAAGATATTGCATTACCTGTGTATGTATACATTTTTCTAAGTCGTTAGACAGAGAGGAGAGAATAGCTATTGGTCTGAAGTTTGAGAGTTCTGTGGAATTGCCACCTTTGTGAATAGGTATGGTGTAGAATTGTTTCCAGATAGCAGGTACTTTAGCTTCAGAGATGGAACGGTTGATTAAAATAGATACTGGCAAAGCAATAAAGGGAGCATCAATCTGAAGAAAGTAAGATGGGGTACTGTCAACAGAAACAGAACATGGTTTTAGTTTGGAAAGAAGGGTTTTGATGTAAGCAGTAGGGACTGCTTTAAGGAAAAGAGTTTGCAGAGTTGGCTGTGGGTAGAGGTTCCAAGCAATTTGGAACATTGTTACTGGAGTATATTAGGTTAGGACTGAAAAGTCTGGCTATTGATTGAATGAAATCGGTGTTGAAGGAGTTAGCAGTCTTTCTGGGAGATTTGTCAGGAGATGGATTAGGTGAAGTAGGATTACCAGGATGAAGTCTTTGGTTTGTGGCATTCCAGAATTTATTTGGATCTGATTTTAGGGCAGCTGGAGGGTTATAGTACAAGTCATTTTATCTTTATCAATCATTTTTTTTGTCTTATTTCTTAGTTTTTTATACTTTTGCAGATCTGCTGGTAGTTTAGTTTGATAAGCTATTAAAACCATTTCACAAGGCTAATCTATATTTATTAAAAGATTCATGAGATTTTCTTGGGTCAATAAAAAACGAGTAATGCCATGAGGATGCTTGTTTTTTAGCAATAGATGTACCACATTTCATAGTGTTACGTATGTTTGAGAAAAAGCACTTATTTGCTGCCCCTTCCTATCATTCCTGAATATTTTAGTAACAGTGGACTGTGCACATGTTTTTGATCAATAATGTTACTCATTTTGAAGGCAAATATTACAAATAAGTTAAAGGTGTGGTGATGGGGGATAGATCATACCCCCACATATGCCAATTTGGGCATGTGTTAATGGGACTGAGACTTTGTTTCAAATTTGGCATGTGCTTACAGCTGGAAGCCATATTTGCAATTTCCGGATGACATTTTCTTCTCATGGGGAGACTCAAGAGATAGCAAAAAACAATTTATTAACTATGCAAATAATATGCCAACCTTTTTTAAGTTTACCTTTTATAGTGACAAAGAAATGATCGATTATTTGCATGTCCCTGTCTATAATGAACAAGGTCGATCTTCATCTAATATATATAGAAAAGCCAGCCTTTTTTAACTCATATTTACATTTCTGAAATTGTCATCCCTTGGCACATAAAAGGGTTTGGTTAATGGTGAGCTGGAATGGCTGGTCAGGATGATTTCAGAAGATGACATATTTTTCCAGGTAACGGACAAGTTAATTAATATATTTTTGAAATGTGGATACTGTTTAGATTAATGGTAGATATTAGTGGTGAAATCGCTGACGGCAGAAGTATTAAGTATCTCCAACTTCCTGGAAAGAGATTAATCAGAGATCAAGAATGGATCACTCATTTTATGCATCAGAAGGGAATGAATTTGAAAAACAAGTTTGGGATAAACAAAAAGGGAAGAGCTTGGGACCCATAGCAATATGCCTTAGTGGAAATACATATTTGGAGGGAGACCATTTTTTAAAGGATAGAGCGAGTCCTCTAAAATTAATGGAGGCTCATATGGAATAGTATATATTGCTGTTTGTGCTAAGCGTTTGTCTTACTATATAGGGAAGGCAGAAATACCCCTATGCTAAAAGAAGATATAAGCATTATTATAACTTGCAAAACACAGTAATAAAATACTTCATAGACACACCACTGCATGTGGAATTAATCATATATTCAAGTTTGCTCTTCTGGAAAAGATTTTTAGGGACCTGGGGGGGGGAGTAGAATACGAAATCATGAATAGAATTTCATGAATCAATATGCCAGGTGAGGTTCAACACCTTAGTTTCTACAGGATTATATGACACTGTATCGATTAACAGTGTCTTAAAAAGGGGAGCACTAACTTATAATGTTTTTAAAGATTTATGCCTACTTTTTCTGTGGCTTATTTAAATATATTTTTTAGCAAATTCATTTACTTCAAACCTATGTTTATCATAATAATGTTACAAGTTTGATATGTATTGCTGTAAGAATTTAATATGAAGGTGAAAATTAATATTTGTTCATATTGTTTTTGCAGATGTGTGGTATTTAAGTATTTTAATTGATCATGTGACTAAATTGTTTAAATATTCAAGCTATTTGGGCACGTTTCTTAGTTCTGAAGAAGCCTGATATGGTTAACCAATAAGGATGAAAGTGCTCAACTTTTAAATGGATTATGAGTGTTGGCGTGTTCCATTTGATGGTATTAATGTAGGATTTTGGTTCCTGGTTTCGGAGCGGCACTTTACTGGCTGCTGTTTTCATTGGACCGCATCAAACTGCTTTATAAAAAAAGGGAATCTATTTCAGTGGTGAGGGAGATACTGAGTAATGAATGAGTCCCTTCACCTTATTTTACTGGTCTGCTGAAACAGATTTAGATCCCTTGTTATTGTATTTGTTGGACGTTGTGGAACAAGAATGTAACAGAAAGTGTTCTGGGACCTTTGCAAATTCTAAGCGACTTGCTATTTAAGTTAGTAAAACAGTGATAAAGGCTAGACTCATGCAAAGAATAATCTTTTAGTTGATGAAGTCCTAGATAGGAAGTTAGCAAGATTGATATAAAGCATCTCTGAAATTTGACTTAAATCCATGGATTTAAATTTTGTGTCTGTTTTGTTTTGTTTTATTAATGCCCAGTTGTGCTGTTGCTTTATAACTAACCTTTTGTTCATTAGATGTTACAGATTCCTGTAACTATAGCACACCAGGTTAAGGATAGTCGGGGTCCTTTACTTTGCACAATATAAAAAAACGGGTCTATATTATATGCTCGAACGCTTAAAAAAGTGAACGCTGATTGAGCGAACTTATTTTTGCGAAACTGCAAAATATTGACGCAGCAGAAACTCGAAATTTTTTCCTAGGGAAAGAATTTGGTTGTCCGTTTCTGTTGCTTCGGTATTTTCAGTGTTATGGTGGAAAGTTACCGGTCAGATTTAGGTAAGTGTGCGATTGTGTGGATGTGAGTGTTAGGGTGATTTAGGTGAGTTAGGGTTAGAGCTCTGGTTAGGTGTGTGTGCGATTGAGTGGACATGAGGGTTAGGGTGGATTTAAGTGAGTTAGGGTTAGGGAGCAGGTAAGGTGAGTGTGCGATAGTGACGGACCTTAGGGTTAGGGTTTGGGTTAAGGTAAGTGGGTAGTTAGTGGTGTGTGCATAGTTTAGTGTAGGGTTAGGTATCAGATTTTAGGTGTATGTGTGTGGATTTCTGTTTGTTTGGTGTGCTTGTGTTGTGTGTATGTGTTTTGGATCAGCGATTTCTTCCCTGGGAAAAAGATCACTGATCTGACAGTTCGAGATTGTAAGCTTTCGCTTAAGTTAGGTCGATCAATCAGCGTTTGCTTTTTTAAGCATTCGATGATATAATATAGACCCTAAAAAACACATTATTCGCATATATAAAAACTATACATGTTTGCAGGCACATATGTACACGTTTCTATTTTTCATGATATTTATCATTTTTCATATAACATCTTATAATACCAGCACCCTGCAATCTATTGGTGGAGAGGCAAGCATATTGCCTCTCTACTAATGCTACAGGTGTTTTTTTTTATTTTTTTTATTTTTATTTTTTTTTAGGACTGGTTGATGTACTGAAAGGGATAGTCATAA
>NC_056729.1:1841952586-1842065086 GCF_019279795.1 Protopterus annectens | reverse complement strand
AAAAAACTAAATAAAATACTCACACTGCTTTGTTTGCGCATTCCTCTCAGCTTTCCCTGATGTTGTCTTTTATTTTTACTGTGTCCTTTATAAAATGGTTTAATTTCCGGTAAGTTACTAAGAGTTACCATCAGTCATTAGTTTCACACGTCTTATTGTTAGGAAAATGCATATTGATGCAAAACCTGTGTTCTATTAACACTAAATGAAACAGAGTAATATTTAAATACTGACCCTGATTTTTGCTTTTTTCTCTCTTTGTTATTTTAGCTTTTTCCTGAATTTCTGAGCCCAGAAGTTGAGAGGTACACATTCTTGAAATAGACGACTGAGTGCCTTGTGCTGTATGAAAAGGGTCACTTTGTTTATCCAAAGGTCCAGTACTAAATAACCATCTATTCTCGTTTCCTGGACAATGTTTGGCTCATTATATAAATCTCAGGCCCAATCTCATCTTTCTAAGTTTACTAACTTTTATAAGGTATCATGTTAATTGCATTGCTAAAGTTTAAGCACTACAGTTCCACCTTTTCTTATTGATTTCATATATTTGTTATCCAATCAAAGAACTGGTTTATTTGGCATGACCCTCTTGTATGAGTTTGTGTTACTGTAGGCCCTGTACCAAATGGTCTCCAAGATATTCTGAATAATATTTTATTATTATTGTTATTATTTTTGCCATGTTAAGCACACTTTTAAAAGGCCCTACTTTTCTAGGCAAACCAATAATGTTACCTGGTTAAATGACTTGTAAGTTTGCAGTTTGCTAGTGGAGATCTGAGGGAATCAAACCCAGGACTAGGGAATGAAGGTTGGTAACAGGTGATAACCTTCCCTAAACTTCTGGGCAAGTTAAAAAATGTCTAGACGCTTTCATGGTCCAACTGGCAATTGGAATCCTATTAAAACAATACTACCTTCCTTCTGAATGTTTAAAAGTTTAATTACAGATACTAAGTGTACAATGTGGACAGTTAAATGTATATACTGCCCTGTTTTTTTGTATGTTTAGCAATTACTACTTAATGTGCTGTATAAGTAGTCAGGTGGAAATGCTAATGAGACATAAAAAAACAGAGCTGGCCTAATTTCCAGTTAAGGGCCATTCAATGCATAACACTTAATATTGTTCAGAAAAATGTTTTTATTCATTTTTATTGTATTTAGCATTTTAATGTCTGGAGATGGAGTCTTTAGTTAAGGAAGAATAATTTCAGTGGGCTGGTTAAGTGTTTTTTACAGCTGATCATATTAAGGTTTGAAGACTCAAATTAAGGCCTGTTATATATAAGCAAATCATTCACATTTTTATTATTATTTTATTTGCTTTTTGTTTGCCGGGAAAGTCCACTGGACCAGTATAACCCATTTTCAGTGGACACCTGGGTAGAAAAGCTTCACAGTGCAACAAATTAACAGTTTGAAAATATAAAGTTGAAATTACAAATAAATTACAAATAAATTACAACTCAATTACAAGGAATAAGTATATACAAGGTGTTGAGAAAAGTCTGAAACAGAAGTATATTTTAAGCACTAGTACAATCTTATACAACGAGTATATAGTAAGCATCTATATAGCTTACTGTGTTTGTAATCTCTCTCTTCAACAGTACTATCTCACAGAAAAAAGTGATGGCAAGAAATAGGGTGTCATAGATATTATAGGGGGGGCTTGCTGCAAGTACACTTCCAGCATGAGGAAAGGTGGTTTTGAAGAACAGTTTTGAAATGGGGGGCATTTTGAGTTGTTCTAAAGGACAGAGACAGAGTGTTCCACATTTCTAGTCTCATTTAAAAAAGTTTAACATAAAAGGGTTAACAGTTGATTAAATCTGAATGTTTCTCTGTACTTCAGTGAGATGACTGGGTTTTTTAAAGGCAATTTTCATATTTTTCTGATGGGAGGAGAGTTTTTACTCTCATAATATTTACCATATACTATTTCATATGCATAAACATACACACTGCTCCAGTCTTCTAGTAAAAATAGGAAACTGTGCAGAAACTGCGCCTCTGTGAAATAGATAAATGAGAGCTGCTATGCATTCAATCTTTCTGGAAAGCTGTCCATGCAGCATATGTGTTTTGGCTGCATGCCTTAGAGTTCACAGCATGTTTTCAGCGAAATCTGAGATAGGCTATATACCAGATGAACAATGCTACCTAGCAACAAAAATTCCTCTCTTTTCTTGAATATGAAATTCCTTGCCGCCTGTACAAGGCTGAAGTTTTTCTGGAAAGGGAGGGTATATCAAAGAGACATTTGATTACTGGTAGAGTACAGAAAAATATGAGAAAGATTGGAGCATTGTAATGAGTAGATAGAGCTGTGATGTCCCCTGCAGTGACTTCCTACATCACAAGGATGTGTTTCTTGATGGGGATTTAAATCATATGGTTTCTGGTGCCATGCCAGGTATTTTGGGTATGACCAATATCTACCTCCATTTTGCCTGAGGTGCTGTCCTTTGTTTGAGAGGTCACATCAAAGTGCTTTCTAGCATTGTTCTTACTTTGTAGTCAGATAATCATATGATGCAGAGCATGTATTTCCAGTCAATTATTTCCCACGCTTTACAGCTGAAACAACAGCTTTATTCACAAACTTTGACAAATGCTGGGTTGTTTTTTTTATCACTTTTTGTTGAACTGATCCTGCTTGCTTAACTGCTTGCTGCCATTTCCTTATTCATCACTTCAGCCTAAAGGCTAGTGATGTAGTGACCTTTAATTTTATCAATGAGGCAAGATTCTGCCCATACCTATCAGTTGGCCCTGATTTTTTAGAATATCCCTATTCAAATCATATGTTTGCCTTGTTCCTCATAAAGTTTTAATTTTTCTGATGAATCACTGATGTTCACGGTAAATCAGTAAAACCATTCCTTAGAAGTTCATACCTTTTATTGTTCAGGATATTCATGTTGATATAAGAGCTGCTGTTTTATTAACTTTTTAAGATAATTAGAGTAATATTTAAAAATGTTGCTGTTTTGGGGCATTTGCCCTCCCCCCATTGTATTTGTTTTTCGTCCCAAGTGCAGTCAGTTAGTGCGCTCAAGCCCACCCAGGATCAGTACACCTTGTCCGCATGTAGTTACTGCACTCAAGCCCACCCAGGGACAGTGCACCTTATTCACATGTAGTTAGTGCGCTCAAGCCCACCCAGGGACAATGCACCTTATTCACATGTAGTTAGTGCGCTCAAGCCCACCCAGGGCCAGTGCCTCTTGTTCACATGTAGTTAGTGCACTCAAGCCCACCCTGGGACAGTGCGCCTTATTCACATGTAGTTAGTGCGCTCAAGGCCACCCAGGGCCAGTGCCCCTTGTCCGCATGTAGTTACTGCACTCAAGCCCACCCAGGGACAATGTGCCTTGTTCACATGTAGTTACTGCACTCAAGACCACCCAGGGGCAGTGCGCCTTGTTCGCATGTTCTTGTCTGGCAGTTAACACAAAGGACTGATGCTCTAAATTGCTAATTAGTCACTTACTGTAGACAAAAGGGTGCATGGTTTGATTCATTTCTCCTTCATTTACCTGTGATGCGAGTCTGAGCAGGCCACTTAACCAGATTGTGCCCCAATGTCATCTGCAAAAAGGGAAACATGTCCTGTGGGGTTACCTACTTATCAAACATATTAACAAATGTGTAAAAAAACAAATTCTTGACCAAATACATTGAGAAGTATGGTTTTGTTACATGCAATATCTTTCTAATGCATGCAAAGAATAACACATATATACGCTGAGATTTCCATTCATACATCTAGCATCATAACTCTGAGTGAACAACAGCAAACATGCTGACTGGTATGCTTTCATATATGACATCATAGGTCTGTATGTGTGCATAACGGCTCACCTACTGGATACTCCATTGCTGTATATAACATTGTAGTAATGTACCTACACTGTCAACATATGGAATCATAGCTCTGTATGTGTACAAAACAGTACACATGCTGGCTACTACTCAGCAAAATATGACATCATAGCTCTGTATGTGTGTACCTGTGTCCCTCATTGACCAGGTTGACAGGTGCTGATTGAGGTTTTTTTTCAGGGATAAACTCTTGGCTAGGCTTGTAATGGCCACAGAGCCATTAGCCTAGTAATCTCTTATGATCCTATGTATAATGTCATACATTCTGTCAGCTACTCTATGACATCATAGGATTGTATGCTTGCATTATGACACATAAGCTGGCTGCTACACTGCTATAGATGACATCATAACACTGAATGTGTGAACATCAGCACACATGCTGTTTTCTATATTGCTATATATATGATGTCATATATAGCAATATAGAAGACAGCATGTGTGCTGATGTGTGAACAATGTGCAGTGGTCTCTGCACTTTTATATGTAACATCGTAACACTGTATGTTTACAGACTGTCACAAATGCCATTCTTTACTCCAATATATGTGACATTGTGGTATGTATGGACTTGTAGAGGCATGCATGCTGTTTTTTGTGAAATATTGGCACTGTATGTTCACATGTCACAGGCTCTGGTCTCTATTCTGATAGATATGATGTGATAATACTATATGGGTGTGCAGTGGCACACATGCTGTTCTCTGCATATCTTGCCTCTGTATGTATACTTGATGGCAGTCATGCTGGTCTCTACACTGATATATGTGACATTATACACTATAAGGGCATGCACTCACATTCATGATGTTCTTGTGAAATCTTTCCACTACATATACACATGTTGACCCACATGTTCATCTCTTAACTGATGTGACATCAAAGTAATCTCCATAATGGCATGCTTTCTGGCTGCTACATTGCTATATATGACATACAAGCACTGTACATGTGCATAATTGCACATATGCTTCCTACTACACTGTTGTACATGACATCATAGGTTCATAGTTTCATAGGTAGGTACTAGGCTATCAGCCCTGGGGCCTATACAAGCCCAACCAAAAAAGGTACCCTGGCTTTTGCCACCCAAGAAAATTATTTTCCTGTGCCACTGATGAGCAGAGCCACAGAGGTGATCCCCGGGGTGAATTTCATATTTCCCATCCAATCATCAAGATTTTTCTTGAAGAGTGCTAATGAGGAGCTTTCTTTGATATAGATAGGTAGTTTATTCCAGAGTATGGGAAGTCTCTGGGACAGGAATCTATCCCTCTGGCATGTTCTGTTTATTGAAAGAATTTAACGTTGAACACAACAAATACCTCTTGTCTCTCCGTAAATGCAACGTTACTGTCACAGAGGAAACGCTGTGCAAAAACCTGTAAAATCTATCTTTTTATTTTAAAACAAACTGGAATTCACTCCATCAAGTTAAAATAGTTGAGCGCTTTCACCCACTGTATGTGGGCTTCATCAGAACAAAGTTACCAGCTGTCACAAACATTTAAATAACGTTTTAGGCACCAAAATGTGTGCAAATGCATATGTTTGTTTCCTTTAGTAATGTTAACTCTGTCAGATAATTCAGTTCTACAGGATTCACATTTGACTTTTCACTATATGAATATGAAGACAAAGAGGAGATATAACGAACAGGTACAAGACCTAAAAGAACTTTACCGGGGGAAACATATTCCAATGCGGTGGGAAAAGTTACTAATAAAGACAAAGGTACTGTAACATCTAATGTTCCCACTGAATTATCTGACAGAGTTAACATTACTAAAGGAAACAAACGTGCATTTGCACACATTTTTGTCCACTAACTGTGATTTCGAAAACTATGAAAAAGGAAAAAATGTTAAAGCAAATGAAAAAGTATCAATGAATTACACATTAAGGGATTATATTTATTTGTTGGGTAAAAATTGAATGCAATTAATGGTATTAAGTTGGATAATGCATATTGAAACAAATGTTTCGTATTAGAAATTGTACCTATGGGATTACATTTTTTTAAACAACCAATGGGTCTAGAAATTACAGTGACCAACAGAAATGAATTTAATCAACTATTTAACCAGTTTGGGTTTAGTTACATGAGGTTGTTAATAAAATACAATGATGAAAAGCTTTCCCATTTGATGCAAGAAGTTGAGGAACTGAATCACAAAATAGTGGCTTATTATTTAAACAATGGGAGAATTTATATAATAAGCAGTTTCACATAGCTGAGAAGAAGATACAGATGGGGTACGACAAACAATGTAAGAAGATCAACAAGGATGTTGCCCAATATAAAAGTGATCAAGCATATATGTGGAAAGAAACAGATTCTGAAAGTTATTATAATACAAAGGGATATGAACAAGTGAAAAGAAACAACAAAACAATACATACTATAGAGAGACACAAGACAATTACAGGAGTAATAGATTACATTTTCAGAAGGGCTGGAAACAGCAACAGCAGACAAAGAGACAAATGGGGAGGGGTTGGAAACAGAATACGGCTTATTATCAGGGTGGACCATACAAGGACAAGTACAGGAAACAAACAGAATATCGGTAGAGCATGACAAGAAGGAAGAATGTAACAATGTTGATAACATTCATGTGAATGGGATAGTACATAGTTGTAATAATTTCAAAATTTACAACTATTCGAATTTAACATTGAATAAGGCATAATTTTACCTTTTGTCCAAAGGGATGAAATACATTCCAACACCCCATTTTGATTAGTGGACAACCTTTGTGAAATTAAGTTGTTCACGAGGAAGCTTAATTTAGCAATTATGGTTAAGGACAAGCTCAACGATATTGAACAGGGTATAGATATTAATGTTCACAAGTTAAAGAAAAAAAGTACATTTGTACCACTGATGAATACACATGTGGAGGTTTATGAAAAACAGGTGATTAAAGAAATATACAAACTTAAAAACAAAATAAGTATAGAAAAAATACATCATAATCTTACGACAGAAGAGAAAGGAATACTAAAAAAAATAAAGGGAGTCAACAATATACGTGTAATGAAGCCGGATAAGGGAGGTGGAGTGGTCATTTATGATACACTGGAATACACCAATAAAATGTTTGACATACTACTACAGTCGGGTAACTATGAAACTGTTTCTATTAATGAGATCAACTTAGCTTATCAACGCATTGACTCATACATCGAGGAGTTTTGGATAGATAGCAGGATCACTTCAGATGTGTATGATTTTCTTAAAGTACAGTACCCGGAACTAGCAACACTAGTGGGTATTCCCATAATACCTAAAGATTTGATAGACCCTCCATTTAGACCCATTGTATCAGGCAGTCACTCCAAAATGTTTCCATTAGGGGTTGCAGTAGACACTTGTTTGAAACAGATTTATACACAAATTCCACACTTGGTAAAATACTCCTGGGAATTTGTAGGTAGTTTTCCCATCAACATTAAGCAAAATAGGTGTTTATATGTAACGATAGATGTAATAGATCTATTCTCATGTATTCTGAAAAATCTAGGATTAGAAGTGTTTTGTAATAGCATTAGAAAACATACACATATAGGATGGGAAAAGGTTTGTTTGATTATGGAGTGTATATCTATGGTTTTGGACCATAATTATATTTATTTTGAAGGTGAGCATTATAGGGGTGTTGCGATGGGTTCAGTGTGTGTGCCAGTCTTTGCAATGGGTTCATCTTGTGCGCCAATCTTTGCGAATTTGGTAATGTTGGATTGGGAGGAGACCGTCGTATTTCCCAACACTATGTTCAAGTATGTGAGACATTATTCCAGATTCTTAGATGACATTTATATCCTATGGGAAGGGAGTTCAGATGAACTTAACTCATTTATAACATTTTTGAATTCTAGTAGTGGATTTCTTAAATTCACATATTCAGTTAGTATGAATGGTATAGCATATCTGGATACTTTTATTTCCCATGATGAAAAAGGATTTAAATCTCATATTTATAGAAAGAGTAAATTCTCTAATGACTATTTACAGTTTACAAGTAACCACCCTAGAAAACAGTTGTACAACATATTTAAAGGGCAATGCATAAGAGCAGCCCGTATGGCATCTAGGTATGAGGAAATGGTGGATGAATTAGAACATATAACTGAATTATTTAATGAAAGGGGTTATAATAAGGAAATGATGACAGATATAAAAATTATGTCATTCAAGAATGGGGAAAAATTATCCACCACTATTGGGAACATATAAGGGCGAGAATAGAGGTATTAGTAACATTAAAGAAGTGAATGGCACAAGAGTGAAATATCAACGTGCCTGTGTAATTGAATATGATCCCCAGGTATACAAGATTAAGAAAATTATGGAAAACAATTGGAAAATACTATTGGTGGATGATGAATTGAAAGAGTTAGTAGGTAACAACCCACACTTTGTGTATAAGATGGGATGTAATCTAAAGAAACTTTTGGAGCAAAGAGGGACAAATAATGATGTGAATACAACCAACACTAACAAGAAATCCACCAGTAGATGTGGAAGCTGCAATCAGTGTTGTGTTATAATGGAAGAAGGTGAAATTATCATAGAAAATATAAATAACACCAAAATAAGATTTAGACAGGGTAACTGCAACACAAATTATGTGATATATATGGCAAAGTGCAGTGCATGTCTGGGATACTATATAGGAAAGACGGAAAGACCTTTTAAAAAGTGGATATATGATCACCTATATAGTATCAAAAAGAAGGATTGTAACAACATACTGTATAGACATACAGAAAAGTATGGAGAAATACACAAATTTAAATTTGCCATATTAGAAGACATAAAACACAATCCAAAAGGTGGTAATAGGAAGGAAACCTTGGGGTTTAGAGACGTGTGGCAGCAATTGTTCACAGATGCATCAACCCCACCAGGTATAAATGATTATGTCTCAATTAAACCAATATTAACCATAAGCCAATAGTGTGAAGCATAAGGCTTGTAGCATCAAATTTACGCAGAATTTATAGTGTTAATAATATCAGTACATATATAAGTAGGGAATGTAGTATTGACAGTGTCAATGGTATTAGTCATTTCATTAAGTAGGTATGGTCATGTGAATTGTCAATATGTGCATAGACGTGTATACAGCTATCTAATGTTTATAGTGTAATTTTATATATATAGAAGTTTTATATATATATTATTTTATACACTTTTTTATATATTTTTTGTTCAACATTTTTGTATAACAAATACATTTTTACATATATTTAGAATCCATGTATACATCAGGATCTAAATAGAAAATTTATATTTTATAATGGTTAGTAAAAGGATTTAGCATTTTATTCAAATATATTGTGTATTAATCAATTTTTATTAACTTTAAAAGTGCAACATAGTAAAAACATATAAAGATGCATATTAAGAGATACCACTTTAAGGGCGGATCATTGTTGAATTTTTGGTGCCAAAAAGTTATTTAAATGTTTGTGACAGCTGGAAACTTTGTTCTGATGAAGCCCACATACAGTGGGTGAAAGCACTCAACTATTTTAACTTGATGGAGTGAATTCCAGTTCGTTTTAAAATAAAAAGATAGATTTTACAGGTTTTTGCTCAGTGTTTCCTCTGTGACAGTAACATTGCATGTTCTGTTTATTGTGGTGACAAGAAAAACGCAGACAAGCAAAGCTCAAATACCAAGAAAAAAACTGTCAAAGTGAATCCAACAAAAGGACGCCAGTCGAAGTAATAATCCCAAAATACTTTACTGTTTGTGAGTGTTTTCATGCATAAGATACATGCACTTCTTCAGACAAACTAATAGCAAATGCTTCAGTACTATTATAGTCCCTCTAACATTTCACATAATTGAATCATTGATTTAATTAGTTAATTAACCATCCCTTTAAAAAACCTACTGCAGTTGAACATTTCTCAGTAGAAAAATACTAAGTATATATACCCAGTCTTAACCTTGACAGAACATCAAAAAATCAGGAAATTTTTCCTAAACAAAATATATACTACATACCCTTAACATTATTTTTATTTTATAAACATTAACGATGTATTTTCATCTAAAACACACCCGCTAAAATACTAAATGAATTATATTTTGTTATGTATAAATATTATACAAGGAAGAAAACTGTACAAACTATTTTTTGTGAAATTAAAAATACATTACATTAAAAACATTGTTACATTATACATACATTACCTTCATCTCATAAGAGATTTTAACTTTAACAGACATTTGATGGAACACATTTCATTTATGCCTGGATGAATATAGGCACTAGTTTTGAGCTGCCACAATAGTTCAGATTCTTCTAGTTTGAGGTGCCAAGGGCCACCTCTGGGATTCAACTCTATCTTTTGCACTACTGTGAATAAAAAACCATGGGTTGGGTTTTTCGGAAATATGTTCAGCTAAAGCATTTGTTAATACTCCCTTGGAAATTGCATACAGGTGCTCATATATTCGTTGTTTAAAGTGGCGTTCCATCTTCCCCAAATAGAACGCGGCACAGATTTTACAACTAGCAAGATATACTATGCCTTGGCTATTGCAGTCACACTTGTTATTCATATAGTATTTTACATCCCGGATTATGAAGGAGGCACCTGTCTTTATATATTTACAGTATCTACAATGGCCACATTTATACATTCCATTATTCAGCTTTTGTTCCTTAGGTGTACGTTCCAAAAGAACTTTTAGGGAAGGAGCCTTCTTAAAAACAACTAATGGTTTTTGTCCTAAAATTTTACTCATATGAGCATCCTGAGTGATAAATTCCCAATTGTTATTAAGCATACGTCTAATTTCTGGTGACAGAATATTAAATTGTATAAGAAAACAAATACTGTAATCCACTTGTTTTGAACCTACATTAACCAATGTGCATACTTCACTAGTCAAATTTTCATTCACAATGAGTGTATTAATATGGTCTGTTTTTAGAATTGGTCCTAAAAGGCCAGTCTGTCTTTTATGGGAAACCTCAGCTATCACAGAGTTAATTAATTTGTTCGGATACCCTCTGTTTAAAAACATTGAAGCCAAATAATGACATTCTTCCTCGAATGCTATTTCTTCAGAGCACATTCTTGAAGCCCGAACGATTTGGCTTTTCACCACCCCTCTCTTCTGAAAGTAGGGGTGGCAACTAGTAAAATGAAGAAAAGAATTACTATAATGAGGTTTCCGAAACACACTAGTGCAAAATATGCCTTTTTCAAAATCTTTTCGTATTAAAATGTCCAAATAATTTATGGAAATCTCATTGAAACTGTGGGTAAAAGACAAAAAAGGGGTAAATGAATTCATAACTCCAATCAAATTTTGAGCTACTTCTTCATCTCCCTTAAATATTATAAGGATGTCGTCTTGGTACCTTGTGTACCATACGACGGCCTCCTTATATAATGAATGTTGGAACAAAAAAGTATGTTCCCAATAAGCCATTACTGAATTTGCAAAGCTGCCCCCACAAGGGGAGCCCATTGCAACACCTGTAAGCTGTAAATACAGATCTTTTTTGAACATAAAAAAAATTATTGCTCAACACCAATTCTAAAAGGCTAACAATCAGGTCGATGTTGTTCCCTGGCAGTTTTTTTTATTGTGGTGACAAGGTTTAGGTCCCTAGAGCATGTAGCTCGGAAGGATTGGGATTTCTTTAAGTGGAGCATGTCCAACAGCTCTGGGTTTGACATAGCTTTGTATGTTAGGCAGAGATCACCTCTGAGTAGGTAATATGCAACCAAGTAAAGCTGGAGTTTTTTTAGATGGTCTGCGTAGGGCATCTGTTTGAGGCCAGTAATCCTCTTTGTGAGGTATTTCTGCGGCCTTTCCAGTTGTTGTAGATGTCTTGTGAGGTACATACCAAAAGGGGCATTGTACTCTATAATGGGTCTAATGAGTGATGAGTAGAGGGGAACAATGACCTCTTTTTTTCTGGATGAGAAACCTTTTGTGATGAGGTGTGCCACATAGAAGGATTTCCTGACTACTGTGGCAATGTGATTATCAAAGGAGAGACTACTGTCTACCTGTGTCCCATGGTCTCTTATCACACTTTTGGTGTTAAGTATACTACCGCCTATGTTGTAGTTCATAGGTACAGAGTTTTTACCAAAGGGGATGACAATGCACTTTTTGGCATTGAGCTTGAGGCCATGGCTTTGACACCAGGCGTCTGTCTCAGTGAGGCCCTTTTGTAGGCTGTCCACATACTGTATGAGTGAATGATTGCACATATGCTGCCTGTTACCCTCCTGCATATGACATCATAGCACTGTGTATGTGAATAGCAGTACACATGCTGCCTACTTGATTGACATATATGATGTTGTAGCACTGCAAGTGTGCACAGTGGCACATACTAATCTCCACACCATTATATGTAACATCATAACATTATATGTGCACATGGTGGCACACAGTTGCACACATGCTTTTCTCTGACAGCTTGGCACTGTATGTGCACATGATGGCACACGTGGTGGTCTGTACACATATATGTCATAGCTCTACATGTGTCAGCTCATATAATGAATGCTACACTACTATATATAACATTATAGCACTTTATGAGTGCATAAGAGAACATATGCTGGCTGCTACAGTTCTAGATATGGCATTGTACTGTATATGTGAACAACACATGCTGACTACTACACTGTCATGTATGATATCATAACACTGCATGTTTGTACAAGGGTATGTGCTGGTCTTTACAGTATTATATGTAACATTGTATGCACACACACACACACACACACACACACACACACACACACACACACACACACACACACACACACTGTGACATAAGCGGGTCACTACACTGATATATGTGTGACATCACTGCACTGCATGGACATGCAAGGCACATGTGCTGTTTTTGTGACATGTTGGCACTGAATGTGCATATAGTGCCACACATGCTTTGCTCTGTATTGATTTTATTTATTTATTTATTTATTCCTATTTGTTAACTGGCAAGGTGTACCGCTCCATAGACCCTTGCCAGGCATGACCCCAGCCATATAGAAAATACGACAGAGTTTTACAATAAACAAACATAACAATTATCAAATAATACAACCATAAGTAAAACTTAAAAGTAATAAGACAATCAGTGTGATGTAAAGTAATGCATAGTACAGCTATTTACAACAAGGGACTGATATAAGGATGGATGAAGTGTGTTGTTAAAATACTGAAAATGCAAAACTCTGTTAAAACAAGTTAAGTAGAAATATTATTAAACTATAAGAGTTGCAAAAGGACTGTATGTGTCCACAAAGGCATACATGCTTGTCTCCACACTGACATACATGACATCTTAGCAGGTCTCTGTGCTGAGGCATAGATTCATATGTAGATACAAGGCATACTGTCTAACAGCCAGGCCTTTAAGGAGCCTACTTCAGTATCCACACGTAAATTCATATGTAGATACAAGGCGTACAATCTAACAGCCAGGCCTTTAAGGAGCCTAGTTCAGTATCCACACATAGATTCATATGTAGATACAAGGCATACAGTCTAACAGCCAGGCCTTTAAGGAGCCTAGTTCAGAATCCACACAGAGATGCATATGTAGATACAAGGCATACAGTCTAACAGCCAGGCCTATAAGGAGCCTAGTTCAGTATCCACACGTAGATTCATATGTAGATACAAGGCATACAGTCTAACAGCCAAGCCTTTAAGGATCCTAGTTCAGTATCCACACATAGATTCATATGTAGATACAAGGCGTACATACAACAGCATGCATTCTGATACCCACTCTACAAAGTATCTTAACAACAGCATGCATTCTGATACCCACTCTACAATGTATTTTAACAACAGCATGCATTCTGATACCCACTCTACAATGTATCCTAACAACAGCATCATTCTGATACCCACTCTACAATGTATCCTAACAACAGCATGCATTCTGATACCCACTCTACAATGTATCCTAACAACAGCATGCATTCCGATACCCACTCTACAATGTATCTTAACAACAGCATGCATTCTGATACCCACTCTACAATGTATCCTAACAACAGCATGCATTCTGATACCCACTCTACAATGTATTTTAACAACAGTATGCATTCTGATACCCACTCTACAATGTATCCTAACAACAGCATGCATTCTGATACCCACTCTACAATGTATCATTCTGATACCCACTCTACAATGTATCCTAACAACAGCATGCATTCTGATACCCACTCTACAATGTATCTTAACAACAGTATGCATTCTGATACCCACTCTACAATGTATCCTAACAACAGCATGCATTCTGATACCCACTCTACAATGTATCTTAACAACAGTATACATTCCGATACCCACTCTACAATGTATCCTAATAACAGCATGCATTCTGATACCCACTCTACAATGTATTTTAACAACAGCATGCATTCTGATACCCACTCTACAATGTATCTTAACAACAGCATGCATTCCGATACCCACTCTACAATGTATCTTAACAACAGCATGCATTCCGATACCCACTCTACAATGTATCTTAACAACAGCATGCATTCCGATACCCACTCTACAATGTATCTTAACAACAGCATGCATTCTGATACCCACTCTACAATGTATCTTAACAACAGCATGCATTCTGATACCCACTCTACAATGTATCTTAACAACAGCATGCATTCCGATACCCACTCTACAATGTATCTTAACAACAGCATGCATTCTGATACCCACTCTACAATGTATCTTAACAACAGCATGCATTCCGATACCCACTCTACAATGCATCTTAACAACGGCATGCATTCTGATACCCACTCTACAATGTATCTTAACAACAGCATGCATTCTGATACCCACTCTACAATGTATCTTAACAACAGCATGCATTCAGATACCCACTCTACAATGTATCTTAACAATAGCATGCATTCTGATACCCACTCTACAATGTATCTTAACAACAGCATGCATTCTGATACCCACTCTACAATGTATCTTAACAACAGCATGCATTCTGATACCCACTCTACAATGTATCTTAACAACAGCATGCATTCTGATACCCACTCTACAATGTATCTTAACAACAGCATGCATTCTGATACCCACTCTACAATGTATCTTAACAACAGCATGCATTCTGATACCCACACTACAATGTATCTTAACAACAGCATGCATTCCGATACCCACTCTACAATGTATCTTAACAACAGCATGCATTCCGATACCCATTCTACAATGTATCTTAACAACAGCATGCATTCCGGTACCCACTCTACAAAGTATCTTAACATCAGCATGCATTCCGATACCCACTCTACAAAGTATCTTAACATCAGCATGCATTCCGATACCCACTCTACAATGTATCTTACCAACAGCATGCATTCTGATACCCACTCTACAATGTATCTTAACAACAGCATGCATTCTGATACCCACTCTACAATGTATCTTAACAACAGCATGCATTCCGATACCCACTCTACAATGTATCTTAACAATAGCATGCATTCTGATACCCACTCTACAATGTATCTTAACAACAGCATGCATTCTGATACCCACTCTACAATGTATCTTAACAACAGCATGCATTCCGATACCCACTCTACAATGTATCTTAACAACAGCATGCATTCTGATACCCACACTACAATGTATCTTAATAACAGTATGCATTGTGATACCCACACTACAATGTATCTTAATAACAGTATGCATTCTGATACCCACTCTACAATGTATCTTAACAACAGCATACATTCTGATACCCACTCTACAATGTATCTTAACAACAGCATACATTCTGATACCCACTCTACAATGTATCTTAACAACAGCATGCATTCCGATACCCACTCTACAATGTATCTTAACAACAGCATACATTCTGATACCCACTCTACAATGTATCTTAACAACAGCATGCATTCTGATACCCACTCTACAATGTATCTTAACAACAGCACACATTCCGATACCCACTCTACAATGTATCTTAACAACAGCATGCATTCTGATACCCACTCTACAATGTATCTTAACAACAGCATGCATTCCGATACCCACTCTACAATGTATCTTAACAACAGCATGCATTCTGATACCCACTCTACAATGTATCTTAACAACAGCATGCATTCCGATACCCACTCTACAATGTATCTTAACAACAGCATGCATTCCGATACCCTCTCTACAATGTATCTTAACAACAGCATGCATTCCGATACCCACTCTACAATGTATCTTAACAACAGCATGCATTCTGATACCCACTCTACAATGTATCTTAACAACAGCATGCATTCTGATACCCACTCTACAATGTATCTTAACAACAGCATGCATTCCGATACCCACTCTACAATGTATCTTAACAACAGCATGCATTCTGATACCCACTCTACAATGTATCTTAACAACAGCATGCATTCCGATACCCACTCTACAATGTATCTTAACAACAGCATGCATTCTGATACCCACTCTACAATGTATCTTAACAACAGCATGCATTCTGATACCCACTCTACAATGTATCTTAACAACACATGCATTCCGATACCCACACTACAATGTATCTTAACAACAGCATGCATTCTGATACCCAGTCTGGCATTTAGAGCACACAGCATGGATGGGACCAAGTCATTTAGTCTGTACGCCTTGTAATTAGATATGTAAAATGCTATTAAACTCTTTCATGGATTTGTTCAGTTTATTAGGTAGACATGGGTGAGTTTGCTTTGTAAACGTTTTCTTCTTTAATGATTTTTATTTTTTGTTAAATAAAACTTTTTTTTATTGTATTTCATTTGTCATGATCTTGTAATTATGTCACCCATTTTTTGTTTTGGGTTTTGAGTTGTCTCATAAAATAATCAGTTATTTGTTGTGTAGCTTTTCTCCCTAGGCCACCACTGAAAATTAGTTTCAACTCTGTGGTCAACTCTGTCATCAAAGCATAAGCAAAAATAAATAAAATGTAATTATAACCATTTTAGAAGTCAGTATGACTGGAACTGAAGTTACAAATGACATCAACAGCAATTGCGACTGTTTAGACAGAAATGGAGAACAGGAGTCCCTTTGATCAGTTTTTCTCATCAGTATTGATTTGGAGTGCTTTAGTGAGAATGTGGGGGCGTGAGCAGGGAGTTTTATTTTGTGGGTGCCTTTTCATAACTGCAGGCAAGTTGCAGTGTATTTTCAGATGGAGTACAGAAGACATGGAACATAAACACTTTTTCGTTATATTTTCTCTCTCTGTCTGACATATTGCCCCCATGGTGTTAACATATTTAGGAAAAGAGTGTGGAGGACAGAGCCGTACAAGGACTGCAGGGGGGCTTATTTCCTATAAAAATATTTTTACTAATTTTCTTTTAGTCTTCATTGTTTGTGCTTCTGTTATTTTACTGTGCTTCTATTTTTTTTTTACAGATGCAGATATTTTTGTTTCATTGTTATAGGATGTAATACTGGGTTCCTATCAGTTTGTCAAAACTTCAGCAGTTCGAACACCATATGTTCGAACTGTGAAGTTCAAAAACTGATTATCGCAAAGCCGCGGAACACAGAATTCTTTCCCAGGGAAATAAGTTGGTGGGCCGTTTCTGTGGCTTTGCTATTTTCAGCACTGTGGTGGAAAGTTATGGGTTGGGTTCAAGTAAGTGTACGATTGTGCGGACATTAGGGTTAGGGGTGGTTTAGGTGAGTTAGGGTGCGGGTGAGATGGGTGTGCGATAGTGACAGACCTTAGGGTTAGGGTTTGGGTTAAGGTTAGTGGATAGATAGTAGTGTATGTACAGTTAATTTTAGGGTTAGATGTAGGATTTTAAGTGTATGTGTGTGGATTGCTGTTTTTTTAGTGTGCTTGTGTTGTGTGTGTGTTTCTTGGAACAGAGATTTTTTTCCCTGGGAAAAAAAAATCACTGTTCTAAGCCTTCGATGATTTTGTACTTCAAGGTTAGAAGTTCGAACATATGGTGTTTGTACTTCTGCCATTTCGTCGAAGTGATATAGACCCATAATACCCATGACTGCATTGTTTCATAGTGCATCCTATTTGTGGTACAATGGAGTTACACAAAAGCTCATGTGCTGATACATATGGCATCTTAGCCATCTTTGGGCACAGAGTGGCGCATTTATCATGATCCACAGTGCCACCCCCAGCATCTTAGTACTGTAAGTGCTGTGGTGTACTTGTAGCTGCTGGGCATAGTGAAGACTAGGAACTCTGTTTAAGAGACGGACACAGAACAAGCAGGGAAGTCTCAATCAAGATTCAGTGCATGATATCAGAAATACTATGGACATTATCAGATGAGAAGGTGGATTTCAAATCTGAAGCTGTTGGGTAAGGGAGGGAGCTATGAATGAGTCTCTGAGAAGCTCTATGTATGTCTTACCCTGAAAGAGTGACTAGAGTCTTACATTATACTGAGGAGGGGCAGGACTGTTATCGTGTGCTGAGATGTGGAAGAAGAACAGAAATGTTGCTGTATATCAAAAACATGATGGAGATTTTCTGTCTGTTCTATAGAAATATGTTGGAAGGTATATATCTGACCTTAAGTACTGTCTTGTGCTTTGAAAAACTCTACAGAAAGAGGTACTATAAATGTGAACTGAACATAAGAATCTGCTTGTGAAGTTAATTTAGAGCCAGATTTTCTTTTATTTATTTGACATTTGTTTACCAGGGAAGTCCAGCTGTGATAATATCCCATTTTCCGTGGAAGCCTGGAGAGAAAAGCTCAACAGTGGCATAATATTAATACAGCTTAACAAAGTTATTACAGTACCTAGTACAGAAGAACAATATTTTAATTAACTAAAAATTCAGAATTTCAGTTCATACAATGTGAAGTTTTACATACATAGTGCAAATATTTGGACAGATTTAACAAGATGAAAAAATAATATTGTCAATAGTTAAAGAAATCCCAAGTGGCAGTTTAAGGAGATGATATTAAACACACTGAGTCTGCTCTTTGGAGCAGAGGTGACTATATAATATCTCCCAGGCAAACATATATTTGTCCTTTATCTGAGAAATAGATTGACTATGTTTGGAGAGAAGGAATTAGATGCGTGCTGGGGAAACGGGGAGGAAGGAGGCGCTAGCTTAGCCTGGGGTAGTGCAGGAACAGAGCTAAATCTTATTTAGGTAGTATTTTAGCAATGGTTTGAAGCTAGAGAGATTAAATGCAGGTCTGATTTGCAGAGGGACAGGTTTCCATATTTAGCTACAGAGTATGAGTTCAGAATTTACTAGAAGATTTGTGGGGTTTATATATGCTAAGAGATGTTGTTCATTACATCAGCATAGTATATTAGGGTGACATTAATGGAGAATAGGAGTAAATATAGGGGAGTCCTCAGCTTTATATGTATTGTTGCATGTGGAGATAAGCTGTATGTAATCTAAGTGGTGAGGCAGTTTGAGCCAAATCAATGCCTCAGGGACAGTACACTGCTGGATGTGGCAGTGTTTGTTGGTGTCAAATTTTGCATCTTTATTACAGCTTGCCTGCAGCTTATTATTAGCTGTAGTCTGAGGGTCGGTTAGGATGGGTGCCCCATGTAAGAGACAAGGGAGAAGGTAGGTAACAGCTAGAGTGTTACAGCAAGCCTGCAGCTTATTATTAACTGTAGTCTGAAGGTTGGTTAGGATGGGTGCCCCATGTAAGAGACACAGGAGAAGGTAGGTAACAGCTAGAGTGTTACAGAAAGCCTGCAGCTTATTATTAACTGTAGCCTGAAGGTTGGTTAGGATGAGTACCCCATGTAAGAGACAAGGGAGAACATATGTAATGGCTAGAGTAGTTTTAGTGGTGTTGTTAAGGAAGTTTTTATGCCTCTAGAGCATTCCTTATTTTTGATGAGAGTTTCTCTGTTATTTTGAATATGCAGGTCACATTTAACATTTTGAGATTGTGACTTGAGCTTTAGAACTTGATGAAAAGACTGACAGCTTTGTTTTCTGTTAGCTGTTTTTTTTCCCTGCAAGAAGTCTTGGTTTTATTTATCCATGTAAATAACTGTAAACTTGATTAAATAAGACTTTTGTTTCTGAACACAGTTGAGAGATACTACAATGAGACCCTTGGATGCAAAGTGTTATTATGTGCCATATATTGGCAATGTCTATGGATAGATGCCACACTAACCATTATCCACAATGTCACCTGCCACATTGTAGCAATGTAAGTGAATATTGTGGCAAGAATTCTGGGATCCAACTAATACCTGTCACATCCTAGCACTGTGGATTCACACAGTTGCACTCATCCTGGGCTACAATTAATACCTGTCACATCCTCATCCTGGGCTACAACTAATACCTGTCACATCCTAGCACTGTGGATGCACACAGCTGCACTCATCCTGGGCTACATAATGATAATTGCTGTATCTTTATCATGTCTGTACCTATGATGTCACAATGCCAGGAGCCACAAAACATATAGCTCATCTTAGCACTGTGCATGTACAGAGAGGCACACATCCAGGGATCCAAGATGGCATTGCTGTATATCTACAATGCACGGGTACATGGTGATACATGCCCCAAGAGCTACACTGCATGTCAGCACTGCATAACCACACACTGGCACATACACTGAAAAGCAAATGCCTTGCACTGTATCTTAGCAACATCTGTGCACATGATATCATGCATGCCAGGAGGAACAGCAACATCTTAGCACTGTTTATGGACATAGATAAACACATCCAGGGATCCAGGATTACATGGACTGTGCTTCTGCAATGTATGTGTCCCTGATGTCACACATGCCAGCAAACACACTGACATGTGTAGCATCCTGCTTCCATACATGTACACAGAGGGACGCATCCAGGGACCTAGGATCGCATGTACTGTGCTTCTGCAATGTCTGTGCACCTGATGTCATACATGCCAGCAAACACACTGACATGTGCAACATCCTATCTCCGCATGTGTCCACAGAGGAGCACATTCAATGACCTAGGATGATAAAGGAGTATCTGGTATCAACAGATGTCATTATTTACTCTAGAATACATAAATTACTGCCTGTCCTCAAGGGCTGACAGAGCAAATGATGGGACTATCCTGGAGCAAAATGCAGAAGCTAGAGGGCAGCACACCGTTCAGCCTCTTAACATTAAAAATCTTGGCACTAGCCTTTAAAAATCAAAGCAGAGGGTTAGAAAGAAGTACAATTTTCTTATTCTTCACAATAAAATATATTTGTAAATTAAGCCCTATACAGTAGTGACATTGATTTGTTGCACATGTTTTTCTTATGAATTTAGTAACGGGTGTATCCATAAATATCCCAGGTCTGACTTTATGAAGACCACTGTAAATCTAGGAAGAGCAGGGATAAATATGAGGGCCAAAATCATAGTGCTAAGCCTAAATCATCAAAATCATAGTGCTATGCCTAAATCATAGCAGCTGAGAGGTATTGGTGACAGACACAGTGTTAGTGTTTCACAGAGTTTCCTTTTCTCCATAATTTAATACCAATGTCTTTCGGCTTTTGCCAGTAAGGAGTCTCCACTGTGGCTGCAAATTGATTGGCAGTGGATTTCTTTATGCCGTCAAGTTGCCAGCCCAGTGCCCAACCTTCACTAAAGGCATGCGCATACACACACACACACACACACACACACACACACACACACACACACACACACACACACACACACACACACATACTACATGGCTTTAATACCACTCAACCACAGGGAGGACATGTAGACTCCAGTTGAGAATCGAACCAGAGAGCTTCTTGCTGTGAGGTGGCAACGCTAACTGCTGCACTGCTAAATACACATACCATCTATTTGTGGGGCTGGTCCAGGAAAATATTAACTTGAAATTCAAGCAATCATAGACGAGGAAGCAAAACTGGTAAACTAGCTTATTTAAGTTTACAGGATGCTACTGCTTACAGCAACCCCACTAAAGACCGTACATTCAATAGTAATAAAAGTGATACACGGATAGACATGTGTGATTATATTTGACTTTGATTCTGCCCCATGTACCACCTTAGTAATGGGTGCTAACCCTAATCCTAATGCTGCCCTTTTCCCCAACCCTAACTGTTACCCTAAAATACACACTCACACACAAATACACAATATTCCTTCACGTATTCCTGAACCTAACCCTAACTCACATATACACGCACACAATCACACGCTATCACCCACCAAACCCCACTTACCTGTATTGAAATTCAATACCACTGACATATCCAATTTTTGGCCATCCATATCATCAACATTAAATAACACCCCAGCAATTGTCGAACAAACATATGTTTGGTCAAAAGCATGGGTAGCATATATATTTACATACACCATTGTATCATGAAATATCGAATGCTGAAAAGAGCACATTTAAAAGCAGTGACCATTTTAGAGCGAATCTAAAATGATCGCATACAGGACAAACTAAAATAATTTTTTTTGCAGTTGGGCAATCCCGCCTACACTCCTCACAGTATAATTAATACATACCAATTCGAAGATTGCACAATAGTGGGGTAAAGGCAAATCTCCATACCCCCACTGCAGTGCAGTCTGATACAAAAGGCAGCCAACAAACCCACCATTATAAAGAACATTTACTCATATGAGCATTCGCTTTTTTCTTCAATAAAAAGCATTAGCTCATATGTGTTCACTCATGTAAATTGTAAAAAAAAAAAAAAAAAAAAATATATATATATATATATATATATATATATATATATATGTATGTGTGTGTGTGTGTGTGTGTGTGTGTGTATTTATATATATATATATGTATGTGTATGTGTGTGTGTGTGTATATATATATATATATATATATATATATATATATGTGTGTGTGTGTGTGTGTGTGTGTGTGTGTGTGTGTGTGTGTGTGTGTGTGTGTGTGTGTGTGTGTGTGTGTGTGTGTGTGTGTGTGTGTGTGTGTGTGTGTGTGTGTGTGTGTGTGTGGTTTACCAGCAAAATGAAGAATAAAGGTTTGGCAAAAATGGGAATATTGAATGGAAGTTGGCTGATTCCTGTATTGCCAACTTTCAAATCTCCGAGTGTTCTGTGCAGCGAATACCACTGTGCATTCACTAATACGTGGTTGATGTATCATCTAGGGATTGCGGTACAGTGCGGATTGGGAAATGAATCCTTTTCTTCACTGTAATGCGATCTTGGAGTTGGAATATATAGTTTGCAGGGCGTCATGCACATAAACATATTTGCATATACACCAGAGGTAGTATGTGATACACTTACCTGCATCCTGGCTGCTCAAAGGCTGACTCGAGTATTTTGCAGCTCGCATGAGCTACTACTCATGTTCAAACCCAGGTACTGTGTTCTGGTGAGAATGTAGAGCACGGATCTGGCACACCTTGACTAAATCCATTATTTACCTCTGTGTCAGGTAAATGTACCAGGAGCGGTGAGAAGGGAGTGGGAAGAGGGGACCTTTACCTGACTTTTTCAAGCAACAATTGGGTCTAGGGAATGAGTGGCTTAAGTTTAGGAAAAGCAATCATGGAGTACAGGTTTAGGAAGGGTGAAGGACATTTTAGGTTGAAGGAATGATCATGGAATTCAGGTTTAAGGAGGAGGAAGGACATTTTAGGTTGAAGGAGTGATCATGGAATACAGGTTTAATCATGGAATACAGGTTTAGGGAGTGTGAATGGTGTTTTTAGGGTGAGGCAGTGACCGGGGAGTTTAGGGAGTGACAGTTTAGATTAGGTTTAGGAGATAGGGGTGAGGTTTAGGGTCAGAGTTGGGGGTCTGGCATGGTTCTCTAATTTAAGATGCAACTCCGTGTAAACAGACCTCAGTACTTTAATAAGCAAATATTGTTAAAACACAATTAACGATCTAGCGCTTTCATCTGCCGAATGCAGACTTCTTCAGAATAATGAATATATGGTGCCAGTGATTTTTATACCGTTTAAAACAATTAATTAATCCATTAATTACACAAGTTCATTTAAAATTTAAAGCTATACACATTATTTTCTGTTATAAATTCCATTTGTTTAATGCAATTTTGACAGTCAACCGCAGTCTCCCTTAGGTACTTGTACTGTTGATGACCGGCATAGTTAAAGTGCTTTAGTGCTTTACATATTTTAATCAACATTAATTTTTATACATAGTTGTTAAAAAGTGCCTGTATTGTTATAAAAAATTAATAAGAAAAATAACCACATACATATATTGTACAATAGGTTACGTTCCTTATAATATTATGTTGTAACTTATTACTTAATTGTGAATAATGAATATAAATAAATAAATAAATAATTAAATAGTTAAAAAACTGAAGTGAATATAAAATGTTGTTGACTTGTAAAAATATATGTTATTCTAAAAAGATGTATGTGTCATTTGTTAAAAACTATTGTTAAAAACTACTGTTATATTTAATTGTTGAAAAACTGCTTTGAAACAATTTAATGTTGAACAGGACTAAACATACAGTCATGGGTATTTTAAACAATTATTGTGTTGACCCCATTCAAAAAATCTCAAAGTGTATTTATTAATTGTATAGACCCATATAACCATGTTTTTTATTTATTTGGTTCTCTAATTTACTATGGTTGACTGGTGGGATAACTATGACATTCAGTAGCACCAGTGTAGTAGCAGTTAGGGAACTCACCATTTAGGGCACGTGACAAAAAGCAAACGTGTCATGAACTAAGAATATCTGAACCCCTCAAGTAAAATAATAGCACTTACAGCTTGTAAGGAAGCTGAAATGCAGCCTAGACACATACCAGTTAAAGTTAGTGAGATCTCATTTAAAGAGAGCAGCCATGGATGAGGCCCTTTATTGCAAAACAGAAATGTTCTATATTTTGCACCTATTGCTTCCTCTGCCAATCAATGTCAAGCAAATGTAACGACAAAGCTGTAAATGAGAAGACTTTGTAATGTAGCATATGAGTCAAAGGAACCCTGTCAAGCACCTACTGAAGAGTAAAAGTTCAGTCCAACAGAAGAACCAGTGTCTCTTTGTCTTAGCATTTAAAACTTAGCACATTATTTCAAAAGTATTTTTTCTTTGCTGGGCAGATATATGCCACTGCATTGGTTCATAATTCTTAAAAGATTTTGTCTGATTCTGTTATTGCATTGTTACTTTCCAGGTCACTACCCCAATGAGTGGAATCCGAGGACAACTTAGTCAGGCCCTCTGTGTCCAGTAATGTATTGATCAAAGAAGTGATGCCAGTGGGGTGGGCACTGTAGTCCGAGAGCTGTCGGTATCATAAAAAACAGCACCAGATTTATTTTCAGCTCAAATATGCAGCACCATTCCAGAACCATGTTCAAGACTGCATACTCTAGATTGTGTTCATATGAATGATTCAAGCATGAACATTTGCTCCAGACAACCTTTCACTGTTGACAGAGTAGCGATTCTATTCAACCGCTGAATTAATGAGGAGTTACAGGTTCAGCTGATGAAATCTAAGAGGTACTTTAATGAATAGGTTTATAGGCACTTACTAAGCATATTGTTGAAGAGACTGGCCTAATTTCCCCAGTGCATTTTCTGTAGGCAATGTCATCACATGGGGGAATAGGGGATTGCTGCCTGCAAATAAATATATAAATAAATAAATATAAAAATACATTTTTTTACTGTCTGTGTAAGACGTTGACATATGCAGACTTTTATTTAGCTCGGTATAATAATGCCTGTGTATTTGTTTGAAAGTGTTTTGTAAAGTAAGAATAATATATTTACAAAATTTCCAAATTTTATATATTCCACGTTTAAGTAACTAACACACATTAAAGCTAAAAAGGAGTTCATCTTGCTTGGATAGGTTCCTGAAATAAAACTCGTAAGTCAGAAGTAGGTACTGTTGGACTTGTATAGAAACATATACAATGACGTTTTGTTATGTCACTTTAAAATCTTCACCTCAAAATATTGTGATATGTTTTGTCAGTTCAAAACTAAATGCAGTTTTATTAATGGTTAGGGTCAGGTATGTCTTGATTTAATATCAGACCAGTAAAACAGCATTTCCTTATAGCACTTTGTGCATGTT
Organism: Protopterus annectens; assembly: GCF_019279795.1. Taxonomy (NCBI): domain Eukaryota; kingdom Metazoa; phylum Chordata; order Ceratodontiformes; family Protopteridae; genus Protopterus; species Protopterus annectens. Next base: position 1,842,039,075 of record NC_056729.1, on the reverse strand, counting down.
TTTAATTGATTTATGGAATTACTGAAGAACTGCCTTGTATGTTTTTACCTAACAATTCCTATTTCATTAAAAGATACAGCTCCGTATATGCCAACAACACATGGTACACATTTCAAAGGATTCCTATTGTAATTCTGAAACTCATAAGTACAGGTCCTGGAATTTAAAAAAAACACAAAAACACAGGAAAATAGCAAATGCCAAACATCACTTCTTCTTCTTTCGGCTTTTCCTGGTTAGGGATTGCAACAGCGGATCATCTGTCCGCTCATGATTGGCAGTGGAGTTTTACAGTGTCGAGTTGCCAGCCCGGCCCAACCTTCCACAGAAGGCACACACATGCATGCACTCATGCCTAGGGCCAATTTAGAGTGTCCAATCCATCTACAGCATGTCTTTGGGATGTGGGAGGAAAGCCACGTGACCACGGGGAGGACACATCACTATTCTCTTTTTAAGTTATTCTCAGGAGACAATCCTCCCCGCATCACCCAACGTGGAATGATGCCCCAACACCTGCAGGACTCTACCACATGCATAGGCCAGACGCCCCAACACCTGCAGAACTCTACCACACACATAGGCCAGACGCCCCAACACCTGCAGAACTCTACCACATGCATAGATTAGACACCCCAACACCTGCAGAACTCTACCACACGCATAGGCCAGACGCCCCAACACCTGCAGGACTCTACCACATGCATAGGCCAGATGCCCCAACACCTGCAGAACTCTACCACATGCATAGATTAGACACCCCAACACCTGCAGAACTGTACTACACGCATAGGCCAGATGCCCCCAACACCTGCAGGACTCTACCACACACATAGGCCAGATGCCCCAACACCTGCAAAACTCTACCACACACATAGATTAGATGCCCCAACACCTGCAGGACTCTACCACACACATAGAATAGACTCCCCAACACCTGCAGGACTCTACCACACACATAGATTAGATGCCCCAACACCTGCAGAACTCTACCACATGCATAGGCCAGATGCCCCAACACCTGCAGGACTCTACCACACACATAGGCCAGATGCCTCAACACCTGCAAAACTCTACCACACACACATAGATTACATGCCCCAACACCTGCAGGACTCTACCACACACATAGATTAGATGCCCCAACACCTGCAGGACTCTACCACACACATAGATTAGACGCCCCAACACCTGCAGAACTCTACCACATGCATAGACCAGATGCCCCAACACCTGCAAAACTCTACCACATGCATAGACAAACCTGTGCTGTGGCACTAAAAAGCAGTCTTTTCAAACCTTAAACACTGCTTAACCCTATAAATGACAGCACCTATACTCAGCAATCTCTAAAGCACTCATCAAAAGCAACACCAAACACCACACATACACCTACACCTAGTGGAGGCCCAACAGCAAAGCCCATGAGGCAAACAGGACTTTTGTCATAGGGGGCTACATTGTACAGCACAGAGACGTGCCACTCAGCAGGCTGAACAAGAAGATAACCATTAACTACTTATCCGGATCCAGGATCTGCCAAGTTACGCACAAACTCAGTCACTACACCACAGTGTACCAGTATGATTGTATCATAGTCCATGTGGGTATTGTGACCTGAGGCATACTTAACTGCTTACAGTTAACTGCTTATCTGGATCCAGGATCCTCTGAATTACACGCACACTCAATCACTACACCACAGGGTAGCAGTATGATTGTATCATAGTCCATATGGGCATTGTGACCTGAGACTTACTTCCCCGGACTATATAAAGAGATAACAGTTAACTGCTTTTCCGGATCCAGGATCCACTGAGCTACACACACACTCAATCACTACACCACAGGGTACCAGTATGATTGTATCATAGTCCATGTGGGCATTGTGACCTGAGGCGTACTTCCCCTGACTATATGAACAGATACTTTATTGATCTCTCTGAATATGTGTCTCTGGTAGGTATGTGCTTTTGCATTCAGCAGCATTCTATCTTTACCAGTGATGTTGGCACAGTACGAACAAAAGATGATTGACTTCAATAATTGGCTTAGTTTCTGGTGTCTTTCCAGGAGGATTCAAAATTTGTTAGCATGGAAGGACATGGTTAATAAACTGCATTGCTTTGCAAAGGATGGTTTGCACCTGTCTCCTCAGGCTTCCAAATATTGGTTAAAATGTTATCCATATCCTTAGAGCCTTTTTTTATGCAATGCCAAACTGACAAACTTAGTGACATAGCAAATAAAACCCAAAGAAACCAAAAGATGTTACTGCTCAATGCTGTGAGCCTTAACAAGAAACTCCAGACCATACAAGCTCTCCTCACCTTGGAGAATAAACACATCTCTGCTATTACTAAGACATGGTTTAAATCCACAGTAAGTACTATAGCAGTGCAAGCATTCAGGGCCTTCCACACATTTAGACCATCAGCTGTACAGACAGGGATAAAATGTGGAGGGGTCTCGGTCTATATATATAACTCTAGGTTGGTTCAACAGGACGAAGCCCTAGAGTTTATCCAGTTGCAAATCACCATAGACAAAGTCCCATGCCATATCCTACCAAGCTATAGGTCTCCCTTAATGTTCCAAGAATCCCATAGCTTGTAGCTAGACCTACTAGAGACACTCATCATTAAACCAAATGCTTTGCTCATGGCAGACTTTAAGTACCCTTCTATACACTGGGAAACATATACTGCCTCAAACTAGCAGGCACACTGCCATGTACTGGCAGTGGTCAGAAAAGCCTTTTACTTGGTTCATCTCATAAGTAAAGGGATTGTATCCAGAAAAAAGGAGGGTATTACCTCTTTATACTTCTCCCTCATTAGAACAATAACTGAGTATATTGCCCCATTTGGGATGTACCTGTCCAAACACCTGCACCAACTGGAAAGGCCTCAGAAATACCTCACAAAGAGAATCCATGGCCTCCAACACCAGTCCTATATGGACAGTCTCATATCACTATCACTCTACTCGGTATCATACAGATTGCTCAGAGGTGATCTGTGTCTCACCTACAAAGCAATATCAAACCTTATCCTACTAGAGATGCTCCATATCCATAAGTCTAACTCCTCACGCACTACCCACTCAAAAAGCCTGAATTTAATATGCAGCATCAACAAAACCTGCTGGAGAGACTTGTTTGTCTCCCAGACTCTGACCTGTCTCTGGAATACACTTCCCATACGAATCAAACAGAGCACCTTGCTTGCTCTTTTTAAGCACAACCTTGATGAATGGATGGGAAACCACAAATTTGTCCCAGGGGTTCCACAAGTGTCCTTCACTGACAGAGGAAACAGCTGCTGACTGAGGTTTCTTTTTGGGATAAACTCTTGGCTAGGCTTGGAAGGGCCCCAGACCCATTAGCCTAGTAACCTCCTATGATATCTGGACTTTATTAACACAAATACCTTCAACCAGACAGTGCGCACACCCACCAGAGGTTCAAGCATACTGGATCTTGTACTCACCAGTATGGGAGAAACCTACACACTTTCCAGCATCAAGTCATCACCGGTCAGATCTGACCACAGAGCTGTCTCCTTTGATATACAAATCAACTCGGTCACCACAGCAAACATTACAACAGCAAGGAACTAGTCAAAAGCAAACTGCATTCTACTGGATGATACTTTGTCAAAATTCAATGCCCCTCCTAATCCAGATTTCACCGTAATCTATGTGGAATTGTTCACAGAGACCCTATAAAACCATGTAAATGGTTGTATACAGGCTACTGCACCTACAAGAAGTAAGCCCAAAACAAGCGCTAAAAACAAACCACACTGGGGGAATCTTAGACTTAATAGCGTATATAACAAAAAGAAAAAACATCATGGCTAAAATCAGGAAAAGCCACTCCCATAATGATAAGAGCTCTCTAATTAAACTAAACAGGAAATTAAAAGGACTAATTAAGTCCAACAAGGCTAACTATGAGGTCAATATAGCCTCACAGACTAAAGACAACCACAATGACTTTTACAGCTATGTTCCCCTCTACTCGACACTCATTAGACCCATTACAGAGTACAACGCCCCTTTTGGAATGTACCTCACAAGACATCTGCAGCAGCTGGAAAGGCCACAGAAGTACCTCACAAAGAGGATTACTGGCCTCAAACAAATGCCCTACACTAACCATCTCAAAAAACTTCAGCTTTACTCCGTAGCATATCGCCTATGACTATTAGGTGATCTCTGCCTAACATATAAAGCTATGTCAAACCCAGAGCTGTTGGACATGCTACATCTAAAGAAATCCCAGTCCCTCCGAGCTACATCCTCAAGGGACCTAAACATTGTCACCACAATAAACAGGACATGCTGAAGGGATAGATTCCTGTCCCAGAGACTTCCTATACTCTGGAACAAGCTACCCATCTATGTCAAGCAAAGTTCTTCATTAGCACTCTTCAAGAAAAATCTTGATGAATTGATGGGAAATAGGAAATACACCCCAGGGATCACTTCTGTGTCTCTGCTCAACAGTGGCACAGGAAAATAACTTTCTTGGGTTGCGTAAGCCATGGAACCTTGTTGGCTAGGCTTACGTAGGCCCTTGGGCCAATAGTCTAGTACCTACATATGAACCTATGAACCTATGTCCATAACCTTAAAGGCCCTATACATCAGTGTGCCAAACTGGTGGTCACTGGTACTACCATCACTGAACAGAGAGACATAGTAATCTGCTGGCTAACAAATTCAGCTAAAATGTCAACACCCACACCCCCTGCCTTGCCCATAAAATAGCTATTAGTATAACTCCCCAATTATTAGCAGGGAGCAGATCCTGGCAATGCTTGCTACAGCTCAAAACACAGCCTCATTGGGCCCCAAGAGTATTCCAGGATGCCTCCTAAATACCTTGAAACATGACTATTAGGACCACTTGAGTCACTTTTCAACCATAGCCTCAAAACAGGCTTTATACCACAAGAATGGAGGACTGCAATGATTATCCCAGTTCACAAGGGTGAACCATCAACTGACCCAGGAAGCTACAGAATAAATAGTCTGCCTAGTCTAATACGCCAAGTCATGGAAAAAAGTTTTGACAAATAACCTGCAAGTGTTGTAGAATAGCTGTTCTCTTTTCAGATCTCTACTATTATTGAATAAATGTTTCACCAGTGATACAAATTAAAACAAAGTTTTGATTTCTTTTTCTGTATTAAGCTCTGTGTAATATGGCACTCTCTAGTTTTGTATTTTGGTATGTCTGTTTGATTTGTTACTAATGCTGTTTATTAGTTAGGCAGACCCAGTGCTGTTAGTAAAGGAGCCTTGTACTTTCTGTAAAAGAAAATAAATATAAGTAAGTGATGGTATAAACAAGTTAGAAGGAAGCACAGCTGTGCTGAATAACCAAATGATTCTACAGAAGAAGCACGTCACAAGAGGCTCTCTGAAAAATCTACAGTTACAGGAAATTACTGTCCTTCTCAGCTGGAGAGACACCACAACAATGGGCCCGTCTCCTGACAACTGCACTATAGTATATGGAACTTGTTAAGAACTGTTCACAAAGGAACAGAGAAGAATTTGTTGGATTTTGGGAATGCAGGATGTAATATAACAGGATTAAGTTATACTACGCCTTAAAAAGCAAATCTAGATGGGCTGCTTGGGTAGCATGATACCAGGACAGCGTTATTTAATCACAGCGGTAATGGACTGCACTGATTTAAATTATGTCTTTTTTTTGTGTTGAAAATTTTAAGTATTATTATAGCTATGCATGTTTTTATTTTCCTTTGACAATTGTAACTAATATTATAGCTAAATATGTTTTTCTTATCATCCTGTCCTACCATATGCTTGTAATAATTTCAACTGTGTTTATTCTCTGTAAGTTGTGGGGCTTTTCCCCACAGCTTCCACTGAAAATGGATCTCCCACCCAGTTGGACTATCCCGGTAAATAAACATAAAATAAATAAATAACAGCAGTCAAGCACGGGCTGAAAACAAATCCAAAACTTGGAAGAGAAGGGAATTGAAAGAGTGAGAAGTTTCCTCAGTTAGTAAATGCACATAATAAAAGTTAACTTTACCAGGAATCAACAATTCATCTTCTTGTATTTTTGAAAATTCTGAAAACAAAAACATGATACTTGCTATCAAAGAAAGCTTGCCAAGGCTACCGACCTTATAAATAAATTATCTCTGACACAACTAAATCTGCAGTCAGCTAAACAACTGATGTTTGCCCATATGCCCTTCATTTTTAAGCTAAGTTTCATCCTCTGCCCATGGCTGTTTAACACATCTTTCCACAGGTAATATTCACATCTATATTTTTAATGCTGATCTTTGCACCTTGCACTTGGTAATGTGTAGACACATGTTCAAAGCATACCTCTTCAGGAAGTAACCTTTCCCAAGTGTTCCTTGTACTCTTCTGTAGATACTATTATGTAGTCACACATACCGTTTCAGATGGCAATCTGTACCCATGCAGGTTCACTGACAAAGACCTTATTAGGTCCTGATGTTTACCAATGCATGTTTAATACATGCATCTGTGGAAGCAAAATACACATACAGTCTGCTCTTGTGTATTTGATATACAAATATCTGCCCACAGTAAACACTAAACACATATACCCTACCTGTGCAGGTAATAACCACATCCATTCCACATGTAGCAGACAAGGTAGTAACACACACACACACACACACACACACACACACACACACACACACACACACACACACACACACACACACCACACATTCTCACACCTATAGGAATAATACATGTTCAACACACCTCTCTGCAGGTAATAATCTTTGCACACACATTCCACAGGTGGTAATCTTTAACAATGCCATTCCCATTTGCCAGTACTGACTCTGCCATGTGGGGGAGGGGTGACAGGGGGACTACACTTCTGAGTGGACCGTCTTTAAGATGAAATGTATATTAAACTGAGGTCCCATCAGCCTCAGTTGCTGGTAGCTCCATGGCACTTATCAGAAGGAATAGAGGAGGTTCCCTGATGCCCTGGAATGGATACACTTCCTCTATGAAAACCATATCAGGTCCACCATGAGAAGACCCCTCTGGCCTAGTGGGATTAATCTGGCCACAAAGATTAAACCAAAATAAAAACAAATACAAAAATAAAATTAAATAAGCAGACTTGTGCAGGCACAGAATAACCTTTTCTGTATATATTTAATACACTATTGCAGGTAATATCCTTTTCTTCTCAATAAATGTAAGTGTAGAAGTGTTAACCTTTCTCCACATGCTGCATTCAGAAACTGGTACAAGTAGAAATCTTTTACAAACAAACATTAACAGGTAGCAACCTGTACACATACTAAAAATGACTGCAAAAGCCTGAAATACACAACAATTCACACAAAATTAAAACTTGTATTCACCCAGCATTGTTTCACTACAGTGAACACAGCTTCCTCAGGGGTGTACATGTAAGCAATAATGCCCAACAGGCTGTGCGTTATTGTGGAAATCACACCTGTCTAGGAGTGTTCTGAAGCCCGACATCGCAGGCCTCTTTTTGGGGTACCCCTGAGGTGGTGTTTTTACAGCTAGGGGAATTTGAGCAGGGCATCAAGTAGCTTCAGCACTCAAGCAGATGAGACCTCAGTTTAACATCTCATCCAAAGGATGACACAGTCAGAAGTGCCGCACCCCCATTATACTGCACAGTCCTGGCAAGAATCCATCTACCTGATGTAGGAACAGAACCCACAGTCTTTGGGACTAAAGATGAATATGCTACCTATTGCACTACTGACACTGCTGGCCAAAGCTCAACACCACTTTTATCCTGTTGTAGTCAAAGCACAATATTTAAACCATGAAATATCATGTGGTTTTCTGACTCTTATTGTAATGTATCTGTAAACATCCCCTCCTTCATTGCTATTGTCTCTTATATAAGATATTTAAGTACTTCTTCCCACCCAGCAAATCAATACTGCTCTTGAGTTAACATCCCCAACTATAAAATGCCTCTGAAAACTCCTCCCAGGCTTATCTCATCTGCTTATACTGTTGGGAACTAGTAGGTCAAACTGGAAGGCTCCCCCTAGACAACTAATGTTAAGTTACCTTTCTAAAAAAGGGCGAGGAATAAGCTATTTTTTACATTTTATTGCATTTCTTTATTATGCCTTACTGTGTATGAAGCACATTTTGTATAGATAAAAATTAGGTTTCCCTTTTTGTGTCGCTCATGTACTTGTTATTTTTTTTAGTTCTTTTATTCTTTCAATGTCTGTAAAACTGTCTGTGAAGCTTTTTTTCCTGGGTCACTGTTGAAAAGGTGTAATGTTTTGTTTTGCCTAGCCAGACCATCCTGGTTAGCTAATGCCAATAAAGGAAAAAAAAAACATTCCTATCAGCATTTGCAGTTACCTTTACATTTATACAGAATTTTGTGTTTAATGATTTATTGTCTATTTTTTCTACAACACACACTCACACAAATTTAGAGTGTGGTGTGGAAGAACTACTGTTGCAGGGCTACTCACCTAGTGGTGTAAACCTTGGTTCTAGATGATTGTCACTGCTGAAGTGACACCTCTACCACATGAGAAAAAGGGGTGGTAGATGGATGGATGGTTGGACAGACGGATGGATGGATGGATGGATGGATGGATGGATGGATGGATGGACATGGGGATGGATGAACAGACATGTGGATGGGTGGATAGGTGGATGGGCAGATGGATGGATGTCCATTTTTTGTGAAAAAGTCATTTGTTCTGCTCTTTATTTTAACTGGTGCTGCAGTCTTGTGCTTAGAGTCTCAACAGTGAAAATACCGAGCTTATAGCAAATTCTACCCATTTTTCTCAGCATTTTTTTCTTTTTTATGAAAATGCTGTTCTGCATTTAGCATACCTGGTGCTACAGTGTCCCTTGTCTCAGCACTGAGAGTGTTGAATTTATAGCAAATTATGTGCAGCTTTTACGCTATGGACTAGCTTTTATAGTAAATGTCTGTTTTAAAACTATCTAGCTGTCCAGGAGCCTGAAATGTTGATATTTATTACAAAAGTGTTGTGGTTCTCCTTAATGGGTTCTGCCTCCATTAGTCTCATATCACATCAATTATGTTAAATTGCTAAATTATGTATTGTTACTATTATGCAAAAAGCCCAGAATTTATACACACAAGATATACAATACAATGAAGGGAGAAATTAGAGGAAAGAAAAATACTTCCGTAAGAAAAAGTGTCAGAAGCTTCAAATGAAAATTTGTGTTCATGAATACAACAGTTTTGTGAAAAACAGTATATAGATCAAGAAACATTGATCTGTTTGGAAAAAGAAGTATCTGATGAGGTGCAAGAATATAAACAACAAAACCAAGAGGTATTTGAAAAATATAAACAAGAAATATGGACATGGGAAAGAAAAAGAGATTGAATATGGTGCAATATTTATGCAAAGGAGAAAGCAAAACTAATCAATACAAAAAGAGCAGCACCAAAGATATTTGAAGAGAAATACAGGCAAAGGAATCTGTACATGGAACACTTTACAATTCAAAAAATAAGACAAAGAGGAAAAGTATAAAAGGAAATCAGTAATGGAGAGGATAAAGAAAAAGAAACTGAGGTTATAGAGTACCTGTGAAGTGAAGGATTCAGTGTACAACATCTAATGCAGAAAGCACCACAACAGGCCAGAGCAATGGAACTCCAAATTAAAGAGAAACCAGTGGAACAGGAAGCAATTGGTCAGGTGCCATATGAAGATGTTTTGGAGCCTTCCACAGGAAACCAGTATAAACGTTCAGTTGAAGCTGGACAGCAAGGAAAGGAACAGGAAACTGTGGAAACTCTGACACAGTCAGTGATGAGGAGTGATAGGCCAGTGAGTTGCCATATGACAGAGCAGCGGATGGCACAGGATGAAATTGAAGAGAAGGTGCCACAGGAAAATGCTATAGAACTTTCTATAGAATTCCTACAGGAAATGGAAAACAAAGGATGTGCCCCAGTTTGGAAGAAAATGAGTTAAGAGAAGAGTTGCTTGATTTAATAGACAAAGACAGATATATCAAGATCAATGAGAGAAATAGACAGCAGAAGGTTAATAAAACCCCAAAAGTCAGAAGTCTGATAAAACAAATGAACACAGTAATTCAGTAATTACGACTGTCCAAAGAGATTCATGTGATATAACAGAAGTAAACAGGATATATTACTGTGCAGCTAAATTAATAACTGATAAAGTTCTACCACAAGATCACAGGGTAGTGAGGGAAAGGAAGGGGAGAAATCGAATACCATCATGGAAGTATCCAACAGAGAAAAGTATAAAGTAATTAAGACAAGAAGTGTCACTGTTAGAAGATTATTGAAGAGGGAATAGATCAACAAAAATACTCAGAAAGATAGATGTGATTAAAGCAAAGTGCAGTATTAGAACAGATGAAGATCTATTGTGCACTATTGTAAATAAACTAAAAATTTCAGCACAGGCAGAAGTATTAGGAAGATACAAAAATAAATATAAAGGAAAAGTACATTAACAATTTATTGATGAACCAAAGAAGCTTATAGAGAATTGGGAAATAAGGTAAAAGGAATTGAAAGACCACCAAAAAAAGAAGAAATAGATACACTTTGGAGAAGTATCTATGACGATTCTGTAGAACATAACAAAGATGCTAAATGGATACAAGAAGTTCGAAAGAATAAGAGGTTTAAAGGTACAGGATATGAAGTGGGATGAAGTAACAGCCAGAGAGGTTGAAACAAAGTTAAAAAAGCCTCTAATTGGAAAATTTTGGGCCCCAATGCAGTACCTAACTTCTGTCTGAAATTATTAACATCTTTACACAAAGATTTAGCCATGAATAAGAACTATTTATATGTGCACCCCAAACAGACACCACACTGGTTAACAACAGGAAAAACAATGCTCTTACTTAAGAGTGAACCTGCAAGCTTCCCTAAAAAGTATAGACTAATGATATAGACCATTAGCGTAGCACACACCTATGAACCTATGAATAACTTGCCTTCTGATGACATATAAACTATATGAGGGAATTGATGCCAATGGAATTTATAGCCATTTAGAAGAAAATGCAATTATGGCAGTAGAACAAAATGGCAATAAAAGAACGTCATATGGAACATAGGATTGTTTGTTGTTAAATAAAGTCATAGTGGAGAACTGTAAAAAGGGGAAGAATCTAAGTATTACATGGATTGACTACAAAAAAAGCATTTGATAGTATCCCACATTCATGGATAAAAGAGTGCTTAAAAATGTATAACATACAGCCTACACTGATACATTACATCACAGTGACCATGAAACAGTGGCAGACCACTTTGCAATTAAGCCATGATAAAGGACAAATTATTATCCCAGGGATAAAAATTCAAAGGGGAATATTCCAAGGTGACTCTATGCCACCGTTGCTGCTCTGCCATACCCTTAACCCATTAAGCTGTTTACTTAACAGCTTAGGCCGTGGCTATAATCTGACTCCTAGAAAACAACAAAGTCTAATGACTTCTCATTTTCTCTCTGTTGATAATTTAAAACTGTATAGCTCATCAGATGAAGAACTGAAAGCACAGCTGCGAGTTGTCAAAACTTTTTTCAGATGATATAATAGGAATGTCATTTGGTCTTGATAAATGTGTAAACACAACCTTTAAAGCAGGAAAACTGCAGCACCAGGAAAACATCAGTTTGGGACAACAATGTGAAATAAAAGAACTTGAGCAAGAGGGAGTGTATAAATACATGGGAATTGAAGGATCAACAATAAAACACAAACAAATGCAAATAAAACTTAGTAAGGAATATTTCAGAAGATTTAAATTAATCCTGAGAACAGCATTGACATCTAGGAATAAAATCCAAGCTATAAACTAATTTGCTCTTCCTGTCCTAACGTACAGTTTTGGAGTGATTGACTGGCCCCAAAACGTGCTGGATAGATTAGCTAGGAAAACAAGAAGGATGTTTCATGCTCACTAAATGATTTATAAAAATCAGTGCATACCAACCAGAAGTAGATAAAATCAGGCAGCAACTGAATGTGCCAAAAAAAAATTGAAGGATCAGATGAGAAGGTAAAAAATGTGGAAAACGCATAAATATAGTTGCAAGTTTAGAAAACTTCTGGAAGGACCTCATGCTGATCAGGAATGAATGCAGGAATGGTTAAGGAAAGGCAGATTCAAACCAAGAGATGAAAGGTTAATATTGACGGGACAAGATAGTGGGGTGCGTACATGTTGGTTTATAAAGTTCATTGAACATGTGTGAGAAACAGACAAATGTAGGTTTTGTAAAACCAAATTGGAAACTGTCGCACACCTCATTGCTGGTTGTTGACATACTAATGGCAGAAGGACTCTATACTGAAAGGCATAATAATGTGGCAAGACTGTTGCACTGGGGATTGTGCAAACATTATGGTACCGAAGTAGCTGATAAACACTGGAAACATGAGCCACAAAGCATCATAGAAAATGAAGAAGTTACATCACATGGGATCACCCATTACCAACAGTTCAAAAGATAAATACAAGAAAACCAGATATAGTTGTCCAGGAAAAGAAGGCAAAAGTAGCATTGATCATTGAAATCACTACACCCAGTGACTACAGTGTCTTACGTACAGAGAGACACAAAGTCATAAAATATCAGGATCTGCAGGCAGAAATGAGAGCAACGTGGAAGAAAGATACCCAGAAAGTTCCAATAGTAGCTGGAGCAATGAGTCTTATAAAAAAGAGTCTACAATCATATTTAGATATGCTGCCAATCCATGTAACTCCATATGAACTGCAGAAGGAGTCATTACTTGGCACATTGCGGATGCTGACAAGAGCACTACTGGCTGACATCAAAGAGTGAAAGAATACTAATTTTATGAACTTTAATCATACTTTGACTTAAGAATGGGGTCCATTCCCATCATGGTATTAGAACCCCAAAAGATTTGGAGAAATTAAAAAGACTGAAGGGGAGAGAGACAGAATGAGAGTGGGATGACCCCCTCCCCACCCTGTTGTAGAAGGAAGTAGTAGTCCACAAAAACTGACAGGTCAAAAAAGAATCTTAAAGATGACAGAGTGGACTATTTAGAATACGAAAAATATTATGTATTGTTGCTATTATGCAAGAAGCCCAGAAATTCCAGGTAGAAGATATTTAAAAAAGATTAAGAGAGAGATTAGAGGAACCAAAATACTTGCACAAGAAAAGCTGGCAAAAGCTTCAAATACAAAGTCATCTATTAATTTAACAGATTCATGAAAAATATTATATAGACCAAGAAACCTTGGGCTATTTGGAAAAAGAAGTGACTTAGAAAGTGTGAAAATATACAGAAAAAAACTCAGAGATTTTTGAAAAGTATAAAAAGGAAACATGGACATGGGAAAGAAGGAGAGTTCTGATATGGTGCAATATTCATACAAAGGAGAAAGAAAAACTAATCAATACAAAAAAAGCAGCTCAAAAGATATATGAAAAGAAATACAGGCAAAGGCACCCAGAAATGAAACATTTCACAACACAAAAGAGTTCACAAAGAGGAAACAAAAAACACAAGATTAATAAAATAAAAGTTACAAAAAAAGTAGAAGCTGATGCTATGAAATTCCTGCAAAGTGAATAATTTAGTGTAGAACATCTAATACAGGTCATATAATGGCATGATGGAACAAAAAGTCCCACAAGTATGGAGAAACAGGAAGATCAGAAAACATCTGAAGAAGAAATATGGACATGGGAAAGAAAAAGAGATTTAATATGGTGCGATATTTATGCAAAGGATAAAGCAAAACTAATCAATACAAAAAGAGCAGCACCAAAGATATTTGAAGAAAAATACAGGCAAAGGAATCCGGACATGGAAATTTCACAGTACAAAAAATAAGAAAACAAAAGGGGAAGTAAAAAAGAGGATTAGTAATTGAGAAGTTAAAGAAATATAACTTGAAGTTATGGATTATCTGTAAAGTGAAGGATTTACTGTAGAAAATCCACTTCTAGTAATGGATTGCTCTAAATGAAGCAGTAGCTTGGCTGGTTCTTCCCTTAACTTCTTTTTCTTCTTTCAGCTTTTTCCCAGTTAGGGGTCGCCACAGCAGATCACCTGTCTGCTCATGATTGGCAGTGGAGTTTTATGGTGTCAAGTTGCCAGCCTGGTGCCCAACCTTCCACAGAAGGCACACACACACATGCACTCATGCCTAGGGCCACTTTAGAGTATCCAATCCACCTACAGCATGTCTTTGGGATGTGGGTGGAAACAGGAGCACCCAGAGGAAACCCACATGACCACAGGGAGGACATGCAGACTCTGCACAGAAGGTACCCCAGCCGAGGATTGAACCAGAGAATCTCTTGCTGTGAGGTGGCTACGCTAACCACTGCACCACCGTGGCTGCCCCCCATTCTTCCCTTAACTGCTGTGCAATAATCAGGAGGCAAGATAACATTTCATGCAAATCAAATAATTAAGTTTCATTCTGTGCAATATCTACATGATAACATTCCATGCAAATTGAATAATTAAGTCTCATATTCAGTGCAATATCTACATGATAACATTCCGTGCAAAACGAATAATTAAATCTCATATTCTGTGCAATATCTACATGATAACATTCCGTGCAAATCGAAAAATTAAATCTCATATTCTGTGCAATATCTACATGATAACATTCCGTGCAAATCGAAAAATTAAATATCATATTCTGTGCAATATCTACATGATAACATTTTGTACAAATTGAATAATTAAGGCTCATATTCTGTGCAATATCTACATGATAACATTCTGTACAAATTGAATAATTAAATCTCATATTCTGTGCAATATCTACATGATAACATTCCATACAAATCGAGTAATGAAATCTCATATTCTGTGCAATGTCTACATGATAACATTCCATGCAAAATGAATAATTAAGTCTCATATTCTTTGCAATTATCCACATGATAACATTCCATGCAAATTGAATAATTAAGTCTCATATTCTGTGCAATATCTACAAGATAACATTCCATGCAAATTGAATAATTAAGTCTCATATTCTGTGCAATATCTACATGATAACATTCCATGCAAATTGAATAATTATGTCTCATATTCTGTGCAATATCTACATGATAACATTCCATGCAAATTGACTAATCAAGTCTCATATTCTGTGCAATATCTACGTGATAACATTCCATGCAAATTGAATAATTAAGTCTCATATTATGTGCAATATCTACATGATAACATTTTGTACAAATTGAAAAATTAAGTCTCATGGTCTGTGCAATATCTACATGATAACACTCCATGCAAATTGAATAATTAAGTCTCATATTCTGTGCAATATCTACATGATAACATTCCATGCTAATTGAATAATTAAGTCTCATATTCTGTGCAATATCTACATGATAACATTTTGTACAAATTGAATAATTAAGTCTCATATTCTGTGCAATATCTACATGCTAACATTCCATGCAAATTGAATAATTATGTCTCATATTCTGTGCAGTATCTACATAACATTTTGTACAAATTGAATAATTAAATCTCATATTCTGTGCAATATCTACATGATAACATTCCATGCAAATTGAATAATTAAGTCTCATATTCTGTGCAATATCTACATGATAACATTCCATGCAAATTGAATAATTAAGTCTCATATTCTGTGCAATATCTACATGTTAACATTCCATGCAAATCGAATAATTAAGGCTTATATACTGTGCAATATCTACATGATAACATTCCGTGCAAATTGAATAATTAAATCTCATATTCTGTGCAATATCTACATAACATTCCATGTAAATTGAATAATTAAGTTTCATATTCTGTGCAATATCTACATGATAACATTCCATGCAAATTGAATAATTAAGTTTCATATTCTGTGCAATATCTACATGATAACATTCCGTGCAAATCGAATAATTAAGGCTCATATTCTATGCAATATCTACATGATAACATTCCATGCAAATCAAATAATTAAGGCTCATATTCTGTGCAATATCTACATGATAACATTCCGTGCAAATCGAATAATTAAATCTCATATTCTGTGCAATATCTACATGATAACATTCCATGCAAATTGAATAATTAAGTCTCATATTCTGTGCAATATCTACATGATAACATTCTGTGCAAATTTAATAATTAAGTCTTATATTCTATGCAATATCTACATGATAACATTTTGTACAAATTGAATAAGTCTCATATTCTGTGCAATATCTACATGATAACATTCTGTGCAAATTGAATAATTAAATCTCATATTCTGTACAATATCTACATGATAACATTCCATGCAAATTGAATAATTAAGTCTCATATTCTGTGCAATATCTACATGATAACATTTTGTACAAATGGAATAATTAAATCTCATATTCTGTGCAATATCTTCATGTGAAATATTGACTGAGTGCTGCTACTAGTTATATGAGGAAATAATCTATGTCAGGGCAACTGTCTACTGTTACTGTGTTGTTAAATAGTCATGTTGATTTCTTGTATTTGTATAAGCTGTATGCATTTTGAGACCAAAGCAATGCAATTGTGTTCAGCTTACGCTGTTGTGTGGGTCTGAATGACAATAAAGTTTACTTTGACTTAGCCACAGCATGATGGAACAATGAATCTCCAAATTAAGGAGAAACAGGTGGAACGGGAAGCATCTAATCACTTGCTACATGAAGGTACTCTGAGGCCTTCAGTGAGAAACCAGTACAAAAGTTCACTTGGAGTTGCACAGCAAGGGAAGGAACAGCAAACAGTGGCAACTTTAATGCAGTCAATGTTGTGGAGTGATGGGCCAGTGAGATGCCATATGAAAGAGAAATTGATGATGCAAGATGCAGCTGAAGAGAATATGTCACAGAAAGATGTCCTGGAAATTTCTAGAGAATGGCAGCAGGCAATGGGTGAATAAAAATGTGCTCTCAGCTTAGAAGAAAATGATTTAAGGGAAGAGTTTATTTTATTTTTTATTTTACATTTGTTGACCGGGCTAGTCCAGCTGGATATATGTCCATTTTCAGTGGAGGCCCGGGGAGAAAAGCTCCACAAATTACAACAACATAAAGCATTTATTTATTTTATTTTTTTATTTTATTTTACATTTGTTGACCAGGCTAGTCCAGCTGGATATATGTGGATATTGCTTGATTTAATAGAGACAGATAGGCAAAGATCGATGAAAGAAATATATTACAGAAAGTCAATAAGACCCAAAATGTTAGAAGATTGATAAATCAAATGAACACAGTAATTGAGACTATACCTCATAACAGTCCACATTTTTGCTGACTGTTCTGATTTTTGCCTCATTTTTTGGTCTGTTTCTCATAAAATTTGTGGTTTTCTAGCAAATCTCTGAGGATTAGAGTCACTAAACTACATGCGTTTCAGTTTCAGACTTCATGTCTTTCTGAAGATGCATACTAACAAATTCTGTTTTTCTAGCAGCTTTCTAAGTTTAAATGAGCAATATTTAAGAGCTATCCCTATTTTAGAGCCCTTGTCCCCCTCATTATGTCAGGCTTTGTCTAAATTTCTTGAGGTCAGAGGTTTAAAGGTAGGATCCAGATTATTAACAGGATTTCATGTGATATAACAGAGGTAAACAGGTTATATCACTTTGCAGCTAAATTAATAACAGATAAAGTCTTACCACAAATGATACAGGGTAATAAGGGAAAAGAGGGTAAGAAATCAAATGTCATCATGTAAGTACTGAGTAAAGAAACTATAATGCGATTAAGACATGAAATGTCATTGTTAGAAGAGTGCAGAAGAGGGAACAGATCAACAAAAAAAGATAGATGTGATAAAAGAAATGTGCAGTATTAACCAACATGACAAACCAGTTAAAAACTTTATCAGTCAATGATGGCCAACATGACAAACCAGTTAAAAACATTATCTGTCAAGGATGGCCAACATGACAAACCAGTTAAAAACGTTATCTGTCAAGGATGGCCAACATGACAAACCAGTTAAAAACATTATCTGTCAAGGATGGCCAACATGACAAACCAGTTAAAAATGTTATCAGCCAAGGATGGCCAACATGACAAACCAGTTAAAAACGTTATCAGTCAAGGATGGCCAACATGAAAAACCAGTTAAAAATGTTATCAGTCAAGGATGGCCAACATGACAAACCAGTTAAAAACGTTATCAGTCAAGGATGGCCAACATGACAAACCAGTTAAAAACATTATCAGTCAAGGAAGGCCAATGTGACAAACCAGTTAAAAACGTTATCAGTCAAGGATGGCCAACATAACAAACCAGTTAAAAATGTTATCTGTCAAGGATGGCCAACATGACAAACCAGTTAAAAATGTTATCAGCCAAGGATGGCCAACATGACAAACCAGTTAAAAACGTTATCAGTCAAGGATGGCCAACATGAAAAACCAGTTAAAAATGTTATCAGTCAAGGATGGCCAACATGACAAACCAGTTAAAAACGTTATCAGTCAAGGATGGCCAACATGACAAACCAGTTAAAAACGTTATCAGTCAAGGATGGCCAACATGAAAAACCAGTTAAAAATGTTATCAGTCAAGGATGGCCAACGTGACAAACCAGTTAAAAACGTTATCATTCAAGGATGGCCAACATGACAAACCAGTTAAAAACGTTATCAGTCAAGGAAGACCAATGTGACAAACCAGTTAAAAACGTTATCAGTCAAGGATGGCCAACACGACAAACCAGTTAAAAACGTTATCAGTCAAGGATGGCCAACATGACAAACCAGTTAAAAACGTTATCAGTCAAGGAAGGCCAATGTGACAAACCAGTTAAAAACGTTATCAGTCAAGGATGGCCAACACAACAAACCAGTTAAAAATGTTATCAGTCAAGGATGGCCAACATGACAAACCAGTTTAACACTTGACATTCAGCAGTATTTTCCTTACAGAGATGAGCTCATTGTAATGGAAGATGGTATCATCATGAAAGGTCCAAAAGTGGTACTTCCTTATGCATTACAACAGGAATATGTCAAAATCTTGCATTGTCATCTCCCAGGTTTTAACTCAATCAAAAGAAGGGCAAGAGGCTTCGGTTTGGGCCTTCTGTATCCAAAGATATCGAGAGGGAAATTCTAGCATGTTTAGTTTGCAGCAGCACCAAACTGTATCAACAAAAAGAACCACTTCAGCTACATCAAATTCCTGAATTTTATTTATTTATTTAACATTTGTTTACTAGGAAAGTCTGACTTGGAATGGAGCCAATTTTCAGCAGATGCCTGGGACGAAATGCTCCAGATGCATGTCTTTGTAAAGTGGGAGGAAACCAGAGTACCCAGAGAAAACCCACACAAATGCTGGGAGGACATGCAGATTCCACACAGAAGGCACTCCAGCTGAGAATCGAACTGCAGAACCATGGTTGATGGTTGCCACAATTTTTGAATAGAATATTCAACATTATTTGGTTTTAGTAGACTCTTGCTCAAATTGGTTTGAAATGTACTGACTTCCTAACTTGCCGTCCAACACAGTCATTACAAAATTGGAGAGATATTTTTCTGTCCATGGTAGTCCGCACAAAGTCATGTCTGACAATAATGTGGAGTTTACTAGTCAGCAGTTCAAGAGATTTGCTGAATCTTGGTACTTTGTTCATGTTACCGGTAGTCCTGAGCATCCACAACCCAATGGTTTAGCTGAACATGCAGTTCAGAGTGCAAAACATTTGCTGTAGAAATCCAAGAGAGATGGCAGTGATGTTTTCCTTAACTTACTCAATCTCAGAAACATTCCGCAAGACAAGTTACTTAGTTCACCTGCTCAGAGATTAATGTCCAGACAGATTAGTACAACCTTACTAATCAGTAAATAATTGTTAGTATCAAATGCAAAGGACAACAGAGTGGTCAAGGCTCAACTTTTGAGAAAACATCTGTCACAAAAGTTGTACTATGGTAAGACCGGTCTCCGAACCAGTGATGAAGCAGATTGCCTGTGCCGACGACTGTGATTCTCAGAGTCACTCAACTGTTTGAATTCAAAAGGACAGTGTGCTTTCTTCAAACAACTTTGATGTAACCCCTGATATTCCAGTTTTAAAATAATCTTCAGAGACTGTCCCTATTGCTAAACTCAGTCAGAATTTCTATATAACTAGGTTGGATAGAATTTCCAAAGAAATACTAAATACGCAGTGACTTGGACTTGAAATCAGTTATGTTTTGCTGAAATGTTGAAATAAAGGACAGCTCTTAAATATGTCTTTGTTCTCATATTTGCAGTGTCGAACAAAATTAAATAGGGAAAATATAGATCACTGTGTATATTGAAGCTAGTCAGCCACTGTAGCTATAGACAGAACTTGTATACAAGTTACTGAGCATGTGTGAGATCAGCATCATTTTGTAAAGTGGACCTGTGTGTTGAGAGACAGCCTTACAAGACTATATTATTATGTATTATAGAGCTAAATTATTGCTTAGATATCTGTTGTCTTAGTGTTCTGCAAATATACAGAGATCAGTATATATTTTTTTGGTTTCATAATTTGCACTCTGATTCCTCACATCTCTTTTGAAACTTTTCCCCACCCCAACCTCCCTGTTCTTGGTTGTAGTTTAAATTTGGTGGCTTTTGCAGTGCCCGTCCCACTGTAGATTTGATCTAGGACACTCCCCCAGTCTCATCTCTTTACCGCATTCTGCCTAATAAACCCTTTCTGCACTTGCTTTTAGTCCTTTTTAATTTAATTACATTTTTTTCAAACTGTGTGTGCACTAATATTGCTACATACTCAAGTGTGCCAGCTTGCACTGCATGAGAAATGTTTTTACTACTGTTTTTGCTACTTTTCTGAAAAAGAAAAAAAAATTGCAAGCCTGTTTCCTACCTTTCCTGTAATTAGTGTTCCAAATACAGATTTGCTGTATCCAGGACTATTTGTAAGCTTCTGAGCCCCCCCAAGCCTTTCTGTGTTGGAGGGAAGCCTTCTAGCTTAGTGGGAGTGGTAAGCACTAGGTAACCTGTCTACCACATAAGGAGTGGTTCTGGCCCAGAATTTGTAGTTATTGGCCATTTGGGCGGTCTTCCATCTCTCTCAACTTTCTGATTTGAAGGCCTGCATTTGTACTAGTTTCTGTCCTGTAACTCCTGAGCCCATCTCATTTGCTCACTCAAACAAACAAAAAAAAAATCTGCTTTTACTGTATTTGCGTTTCTTCCTACTTTATTTTGCTTTTGCGTCATCTTAAAAGTACTCAATTGTATTTATTACTGCTTGGTGTAACTCATTCTAAGCCTTTTAGTTTAAGCACTTGGGCTTCAGACCAGTTGTTTTACATTAGGAAGGTTTGTGGCCTGCACTGTGGTGGCAGGACAGGTAGCTTACATCCTTCTAAGTTGGGAACTGCTGATTGAGGGCTCAGTGTCTGTTATTCTACAAGTGTATTAATTCTGGTTTAAGCACTTGGGCTTCAGGCCAGTTGTTTTACATTAAGAAGGTTTGTGGTCTGCACTGTAGTGGCAGAACCGGTAGCTTACATCCTTCTAAGTTGGGAACTGCTGATTGAGGGCTCAGTGTCTGTTATTCTAAAAGTGTATCAATTCTGGTTTAAGCACTTGGGCTTCAGGCCAGTTATTTTACATTAAAAGGGTTCATGGTCTGCACTCTTGTGGAAGGAGAGGCTGGACTCTGCCCTTTTGAGCTGGGAATTTCTGGTTAAAGGCTTATAGTGCCTGCATATCTGAACTGCTTCTTACTGAAATTGGTACACCTTGTTTGCTGTAACATAGACTAGATCCAGGCCTGCTGAATCTAGCTTTGTTTGTATAACTTGAGCACTAATCCAGGCATTTTTAAAGTATTCAGTTGTATCTATTACTGCTTGGTAGTAACTTGATTAAAATGTAGCTATAATTTCTAAGTATTTTGGATGAAGGACTTGGGCTTCGGACTAGTTGTTTTACATTAGGAAGGTTTGTGGCCTGCACTGTGGTGGCAGGACAGGTAGCTTACATCCTTCTAAGTTGTAAACTGCTGATTGAGGGCTCAGTGTCTGTTATTCTAAAAGTGTATTAGTTCTGATTTAAGCACTTGGGCTTCAGGCCAGTTATTTTACATTAAGAAGGTTTGTGGTCTGCACTTTTGGGGTAGGAGAGATTGGACTCTGCCCTTCTGAGCTGGGAATTTCTCGTTAAAGGCTTATAGTGCCTGCATATTTGAACTGTTTCTTACTGAAATTGGTACACCTTGTTTGCTGTAGCATAGACTAGATCCAGGCCTGCTGAATCTAGCTTTATTTGTATGCTTGTTGTCTGTTTGCTTGTTATTTCCATGAAACGCTAATTCCACCTAAAATGCAGCTTTTCAGCACTTCTGTGGATCCCTAGTGATATCTGCATTGCTTACTGCACTTATTTCCTTGTTTCACTTGAAAGAAAGTTACTGTTTGTCGTTTTTGCATTTAAGTTACCAGTAACACATTGCATTTAAGTTACCTGGCACTTGCTCACTAAAGCAATTATATAAGTCAGCACTAAAATATTAAAAGCGCTACACCCTCACAAACTCCCCTTGAGTACCTCATTCCCCATTGGCCCTTTTTTTCAATTATAAGGGAATTCCCAATACTATTCTAGCATGTCCAAAGGTCAGTTGCAATCTCCTCTCCGGTTCAGCTGGTGAATCTGGGAATCTTGAGGCAATGTTACAACTGCCTCATGTACACAGACAACCCTCTCCTCCTCCCAACAAATTCCAACACATGTGAGAGATGCAACCATATAGCCATACTGGAGGCTAAGCTCTCTCAACTCAGTACTGGCGAAACCAGTCAGGAGGAGAAGGAAACCACACTCACTACAATTCCAGTCTCATATAGACCTACCATGACAGCAAACCAAACACATAAACACACAAAAACATACTCTGAGGCTCTAAATAAAAATCTGCCTAAGCAGCAGAGACCTCCAAAGCAGACACCCAAGCAACAGTCACAGCCCTTAAGGCTAAACAACACACCTGATACACTTGTAATAGGTGACTCTATCATCAGGCACACTGACGTCCCACTCACCAGGCTGAACAAGGAGAAGGTCACGGTGAGCTGCCTGTCGGGCGCTAGGATCCGCCACATAACACAAGCACTCAGGTCACTCCAAGGCAAGTACAAATATGACTCAGTCATTGTCCATGCTGGTGTGAATGACATGAGACGTACCTCCCTGGACTACATGAAAAGAGACATAGAGGAGCTCTCTGAGCATGTAGCCCAGGCCGGTATGACCCTGACCTTGAGTAGCATCTTACCCTCACCAAGAATGTTGCCACAATATGAAGACAAGATGATCAATTTCAACAATTGGCTTAAGTATTGGTGTCACTCAAAAGGGATCCAATGCCTGTCAGCCTGGGATGACATGCTCAACAAGCCACAATGCTTCGCTAGGGATGGCTTGCACCTGTCACCCCTGGGCTTTTGGATATTGGCAAAGGCTCTTCCTACCCCCATAGTGCCTTTTTTAGGCAAGGCTCAAAAGACAAACCCACCTCCATAGGTATCACAAGGGATAAGAAACTAAGAGTAATGCTACTCAACGCCAGAAGTCTAAACCTCAAGATGCACGCACTCGAAACTCTCCTTAGCATGGAGAACATCTATATCTGTGCAGTAACAGAAACCTGGTTCAATGCTCCTGAGAGCACCCCAGCACTACCAGGTTATACCTCATACCATGCCTTTTGGCCCCAAAATTTAGACCGAGCCACAAAAGGAGGGGGAGTATCAATATTCATCAAAGATACCCACCCTTTCAGGTTGGTGGCACAGCATGAAGCATCAGAGACTATCCATGTGCAACTAACAGTGGGTAAAACTGCCTTCCAGTTTATAGCCTGCTACAGACCACCCTCCCAAACCCAGGAACCCACTCAACCTTCCTGAGAACACTGGAAAATATGAAGGTCTCTCCAAACACCATTATATTGGGTGACTTCATCTACCCAAACATAGACTGGGAGCATTACTCTAGCTCCAACACCCTAGCCCAAAGATTCCTAGAATTTATAAACTCAAATGCTATGGAACAACTTGTTACCACTCCCACAAGAGGGGAAAACATACTGGACATAATCATCACCAACATGGGGACTCTATGCTCCAGACCAGAAGTGTATCCCTCACTGGTAAGATCAGACCATAAACTAATCTCACTGGATATTCACATCCCGACTCCACCCCCTGCCCTGAAAACCACAGTGAAAAACTTCTCTAAAGCAAATTTCACACTCCTCAAAACCAAGGTGGAATCCTTCAAAGCCTCCGGGCCTGTGGAAAATATGGCCCAGACCACAGATTCCTTTATAAACGCATTCTATGAACACCTTCAGGAATGCATGGATCATGCAATCCCAAATAAAACCAAGACCCAATCCTCCAAAGGCAGACATCCTGTCTGGTGGACCCCAGCCATAAACAAACTATACAATAGAAGGAGGAAGCTACTACATGATAGAGCAAAATCCCAAAAAGGAAAGGCATCTCTGATCAGTATTAGCAAAAAACTACGAGCACTCATAAAATCATCTAAGGCCAGCTTCGAGAGAAAAATTGAACAGGACACTAAGGATAATCACAAGGCTTTCTTTAGTTATGTTAGGAACATGGGTGGGAATTCCCAGATATGCTCAGAATTAGTCCAAAATGACAAAAAATACACCGAACCCACAGACATTGCCAACATCCTAGCTGACAGGTTCAGCGCAAACTTCTCCCCCCCCTCCCACCAAAAGGGAAAATATCTATCCCAGCAGAGTGCTGCCCCCCAGACATCTCAGATGCTCAGGTAAGAGCTGCCCTCTCCAAAGCAAAAAACACAGCATCAATGGGACCAGACGGTGTCCCGGGCTGCATCCTACATGAACTCCAAGAAGAGCTAAACCCAAACATAAAACTACTGTTCAATCTCAGCCTTACTACAGGATATGTACCCAAAGAGTGGCGTACAGCAACAGTGGTCCCTCTCCACAAAGGTGGTGCCTCATCGGATCCTGGAAACTATCGCCCCATAAGCCTGACTAGCTTGGTCTGCAAAGCTATGGAAAGGATCATCATGGACCTCATAAATAAAGATATTGGGGACCTACAGACACTGGATCCTACCCAGTTCGGCTTTGTTAAAGGTAGATTCTGTCTCTTAAACCTGGTTGATTTCTTTGAAACAGTCACCAAGGCAATTGATGAGGGGAAGGTGGTCCACACAGCCTACCTGGACCTCGCAAAAGCCTTCGATACAATACCCCATTCGGGCATTATATATAAGCTCACCAGCTTAAATATAAACCCCTATGTCACTAGATGGGTTGTAAACTGGCTCGAGGACAGAATCCACATGGTTAGAATTGCTGGAGCCATGTCAGACTCCAAACCAGTTACAAGTGGCATCCCACAAGGTTCAGTCCTGGGACCTCTCTTGTTCGGTATATATTTCTCTGAGGTACAGGCCAACACAGAAGGACTGTGGCTGACCAAGTTCGCAGATGACTGCAAACTGGGCACCATAATCGACTCTCCAGCTGACACAAGCATACTCCAAAAGGGCCTCACAGAAACAGACAACTGGTGCCAGAGCCATGGCCTCAAGCTAAATGCCAAAAAGTGTATAGTCATCCCCTTTGGCAAAAACAAAGTGCTCACAAATTACCACATAGGTGGTAATCCATTAAGTACAGAAGAAGTAATTAGGGACCTGGGGACCCAAGTTGATAGCAATCTCTCATTTGACAACCACATGGCCAAAGTGGTTAGAAAAACATTTTATATAGCCCACCTAATCATGAAGGGATTCACGCCTAGATCAGGGAGGTCATCGTGCCTTTTACTCATCCCTCATCAGGCCCATAATTGAGTACAATGCCCCTTTTGGGATGTACCTTACCAGACACCTGCAGCAACTGGAAAGACCCCAAAAGTACCTCACCAAGAGGATCAAAGGGCTCAAACAGATGCCATATGCTGCCCGGTTAAAGAAACTCCAGCTCTACTCAGTGGCATACCGCCTGCTCAGAGGCGATCTGTGCCTGATGTATAAAGCCATGTCCAACCCGGAATTAATGGACATGCTGCACCTCAGAAAATCCAAATCCCATCGAGCTACACGCTCGATAGACTTGAACCTCAGCACTGAAATAAATAGGACATGCTGGAGGGACAGATTCATAACCCAGAGGCTCCCTTCACTCTGGAATAAAATCGCAGTCCAGGTTAGGCAGAGTCCCTCATTGACTCTCTTCAAGAGGAATCTTGTTGAGTGGATGGGAAATCGTAGGTTTACCCCGGGTATCACTTCTGTGTTACTGTTAGACAGAGGCACAGTATACTAACCTCAAAAAAGGGCATAGCAAAATTAATTTAAAATGGGTGGCAAAAGCCAAACACACTCTGGCTAGGCTTATAAATGCCCTAGGGCAGATAGCCTAGTATGAACCTATGAACCTATAGTCAGCCAGTGTGAATGTAAGCTTGAATGGAGATGCACATGAAAGTGTTTTAGAAGTAATGAATCAATCAGTAAGCATATGAAGTTCAAAGTATATGTACAAATTACAGATCCTGATAGATCCTAATGTGTGCCTGCATAATAAATGATTTAAAGAGATTCCATGCCTCAGTGTCTTATTTGAATACAAAACACATGTGGCAGTCAGTCTGTTGGATATGGGCATCCTGAGACAATCTAGCAATTGTCCCATGTTCACTGACAGCCAACTAATCCTTAGAGAAACTGGTACAATATGTGAGTGATCTAATTATACAATGGCCCTAGAGGCAAGGCCTTTGCATACAAGCTCTCAAAATAACAGTCAAGTTGTCAGTAACACACTCTACACCCACCATTCATAGCATGCATCCAGCATTGAGACCAACATATGCCGAAGCACTAAAAGACAATCTTCCTAAAGCCCAAATGGCTCCTAGACATTCAGCCTGCATCAATTATCCTCAGCAAACTCAAAAGCACTTTAGCAAAACAGCAATCAACACCACAAATAAAACCACTCACAATGGAGCTGTGACATTCCTCGTCTGGGCCAGTGATCAAGCAGCCTTAATCCTCACCACTGACACCGGTGGAGAATGTTCACTGTGAGAAAAATAGAAACACACAGTATTTTCAGATGCAGTCCTCTGCACCAAATACACATAGGAAATGCACACTCCAGTCCTGGAGCTGGACTTTCTCTGAAGGCCCAAATAAGACTCCCTGCTGCCCAATATAAAGCTGAGTCCTTAGCTGGGTACTTTAAACCAAGTCCTCCACCACCTTCTCTGTGAATTCAGTGCTCTGAGTGTCCCTGTTAAAAGTAGCTGTCATACACACTCTCTGTAAAATTTGATTTTCACACACACACACACACACACACACACACACACACACACACACACACACACACACACACAAAAACACCTGGGAAAGGCTGGTACAGCCTACCCATTCTGTCACCTCCACATAGACTATAAGGTAGATTTACTGCCACTAGAAAACCAAAGCCAGCAACTTTAAGGCTCTTACTAGGGTTCCAAATTACCCTTAGTAAAATTAATACTTATACAAATAGCAGTATTTAACCAAGCAGCAAGACTTTCAGGAATGTGGAGCCACAGTGCCACTAAATAAATGCATGTACTCTCAAAGGTTAAATTTCTTCTAAAAGACCAGCCACAGTGAAAGGTTTATATGTATTTAGTAATAAAAAAATAAAAAAATGATAATACTAGATATCTATTTACAATAAACACCAGGGTTTCATATCACAGGAAATATAAA
The DNA here is from genome assembly GCF_019279795.1 of Protopterus annectens. Taxonomy (NCBI): domain Eukaryota; kingdom Metazoa; phylum Chordata; order Ceratodontiformes; family Protopteridae; genus Protopterus; species Protopterus annectens. Next base: position 1,842,011,196 of record NC_056729.1, on the reverse strand, counting down.
AAAACAACACAAATGGAAAGACTCAGACAGACAAAGGAAAAAACTATATTTAACTAATCTCACTATATTTTTCTAATTGACTGAAGAATTATTGTTCCAAAAGTAAAACACGAATCCCAGTTCTCCACACAAATTTCTATTTAATGTATATTTAATTTCCTTTAAGTGCGTTAAAATATCGTACACTTTTCGTCAAAGCCAAATGCTCTAACTTCTTCAGAAACATTGAACAACAACCATTGGCCATTTTTATATAAAGTGGTCACAATTAACATTCATTATTCAATCAACTTTTTAAAAGCATATGCCATTAAAATAAAACACCAAAGGGCATCTTACCCTATAGGTACAATCATTTAATACAATCTAAACTACTTATAAATCCTTTTGAATATACATAATGGTATATGATGTGAAAAATAAAAAATAAAAAATAATATATAATATAAAAATATATAAATATATATTATATAGAAAATTAGAACTATATGACAAGTATAAATCTATATAACAATTGTATATATCGAAGGTAGAAATTATGTACTAATATGTGTATATAAAATGTAAATATGTATATGTTACACATAAATATTAGTTTATGTATGTATACTCATACATATTTATGGCTACTAAGTGGTGCAACACTTTAAATAATACTTTAAAAACATTAAGAACATTAAACAACATTAAAAACATTAAAACATTATAAATGCAGTTAGAATAATGGAATGCATCTCAATTAACAGGCAATTTTATTAATAATATATTTAATAATATATTTAATATATTTAATCTCCCAATAGGCCAATTTAAAATATTAAATATTGAAAATCAAATATTGTTATAAATATTATTAAAAATAGCAATGAAAATATTGTTAGAAGTATTGTTAAAAATATTTAATTATATTTATAAAAATATTGTTAAACATATTGTAAAAAATTTGTAAAAAAATGTCGTTAGGAATACAATATGCACACTAATGTTGATTGTAATATTTACCTTTCTAAATTTTTTAGCCTAAGGATACACATAATTGAACTCGTTTCATTAATACCTGGAACGTGGCAAGCATTAGTTCTTAGTTGCCACAGCAGTTCTTTCCTCTCCAATTTCAAAGACTCATATCCTCCCCTTTTGTCATTTATTAACTGGTCAATAACCCTAAATTTAAATTCATGCCCTGTGTATTCATTTGTGTGCCTGGCTAGAGCATTTTCCATCTTGTTCCTGTTGATACTATAAATATGCTCATATATTCTATCACTAAGCTTCCTATCGGTCTTCCTGATATAGAAGGCCGGACAGCTAATACATTTTGCTAGGTACACTACTTGTTTACTCCCACAATTAAATTTACCATTAGACCTATATTTGGTACTACCTATTTTAAAGTTACAACCTTCATCAATGTATTTGCAAAAGTTGCAAATGTTGCATTTATACATACCTTCCCTGTTTGTAAATGGTCGGCAATTGCCTTCCAAGATTTCTTTAAATTGTTTCCACGCCTATATGTAATTTTTGGTCTTTCTGGGAGTACATCCCTAAAATATTTGTCACTAATTAAAAACTCCCAGTTTTTCGTAATAATATTAGCTATAAGGTAAGCGTCCATACTAAAGGTACATATAAAGCTGCTACTATTAATCAATTCTTTATTACTCTTATTCAACTCTAAGTTTCTATGTTTTTCTTTATTCAAAATTGGGACGTAGTCGCCTAATAACCTTTTATACTGGACTTCATCAACAACCTCTTGAATAAAATATGTAGGGTACCCCCTTTGTATAAAAAAACTGGACATTAGAGTACACTCATCCCTAAACTCATCATCTCTTGTCATCCTAGCTTCCCTAACTAGCTGCCCCTTAACTACTGATCTCTTCTGATAGATGGAGTGGCAGCTAGTGAAATGTAAATACATGTTAGAGTGTGTTTCTTTACGAAAAATTTTTGAAACAAAAATCTTATCATCATAATCTTTCCTTAAATCAACATAGATCCCAGTCCAGGCATTTCACAGACATTGTGTCTCTATTTGCATTCAGATCTGTGATATACAATCTTTATGGACTAAACCAAGGCGTTTAATTTCAGGTGATTTTTCTTAAGGTTAGCTGGGCTGAGTTTAGCCCCTTATCTTCCAGTATCCTCTGTTAAAATATATACATTTCATCAGTTATAACAATACAGTCTGACATACATGTATATTCCTTTTCTGTCCAGCAGGACCCACTGTTGATACATTTTTAACAGAAACAACTTTACAAATAGATTTTAAACACAATCATCTGTACAAATCAGTTTGATATTCAAATGACATATAATTCTTTACAAAACTACAGCTAGGTATGCTGCCATATGTTACACATGTACTGCCCTACTCCCCTGGCATAGCTGGCACTATCTCATATCAGCATAAGAGTTTCAACTGCAAAGCTTGTAAGGCAAACTAATACATTACCCAATACTCTAGTCATATGAAACTCCATTGTGAGAAATATGGACATCCCACTCAACTGCCTTAACAGGGAGAAAATCAGTTGCCTGTCAGGGTCCAGAATTTGCCAAGCCACTGACATACTCAGGTCTTTGGACCACAAGTACCAGTATAGTTCAGTTATAGTCCATGTGGGTGCAAATGACTGGAAATATATCTCAATAGACTATATGAAGAGATATATCATGGAATATGTGACCCAGGCTGGTATGAGCCTAGCATTAAGCATCATTCTACCTTCACCAAAGATGATGCAAATTATTTGAGCAAAAGATGACTGACTTTATTAACTAGCTTAGTTTCTGGTATTATTCCAAGGAGGTACAATATTTGTCAGCATGAGAGGACATGGTCAACAGACCATATTGCTTTGCCAGGGATGGTCTGCACCTGCCCAATTTAAGCCTTCGAATATTGGCTAAAACCTTATCCTCCCACATAGTGCATTTTTTAGGAAATGCCAAATTGACAAATCTTCCAACCTATCAAAATCAGCCCAAGGAAATCTAAAGGTGTTACTACTCAATGCTATAAACCTAAACAAGAAACTCCACTCCCTCCAAGCTGTCCTGACCTTGGAGAATGCAGGCATCTGTGCAGTTACCAAGACATGGTTTAAAGCTATGCACAGCACCATGGCAGTGAAGCGATGCAATGCTTTCCACACTGCTTTCCACACAGTTAGACCAGCTACTACACAGGTAGGAACTTAAGGTGGAGGTGTTTCAATCTACATTAAAAGCAAACCTTACATTTTGTCAAACAGGATGAATCAGTAGAGCTTCTTCATGTCCAACATGCCATAGGTAGAGTCGCATATCATTTCCTCACAACCTGTAGGTTACCCTCAATGACCCTCAAAACCCATAGCTCATACTTAGACCTACTGGAGAGACTTACTGTTCCACCAAATACCATATGCATGAGGTACTTTAACTACCTATCAATAAACTGGGAATCCTACATGACCCCTAACTTGTAGCCCCAGAGATTCCTGGACTTTGTAAACACACTCTGCACCAGTTAATCCATTTGCTCACTAGGGGTACAAACCTAATGGATCTGGCACACCCAAATATGGGAGAATGCTGCCCCCCCAGTACGGTGTCCTCTCTGGTATGGTCAGATCATAAAACTGTCTCCTTCGAAATAAAAATTCAGTGCTGTGATGCCAGTAAACCCTGTAACCCTGAGCGCTCATCTGTCAAATAAATTCCGATTTTACTCATGGAATGACATACATTTCTTGTGTGATCATATGCTTATGCTGTCTGTTTGTGTGGTTTGAAATTCACTGCCACTATCAAGAATTAAGAAAAAATACCTAGAAAAAAGCTTTGTGGATTTTTTCTGGGTTTGCTCTTCATTCGGCTTGGGAACTACTTTGCTCAAGTTTATTAAGCCATAATTTGTTCTGTGTGACCACGGTCACAGGTCCACTTAAACTGCGGACACTAAAGCTGTCCCAACTAATGTGCACTTGAGTAATTCGCTACTGTACTTGCCTGTCATCAGACCCATCACTGAATACAGTGCCTGCTTTGGTATGTACCTGATCAGACACATGCAACAAATGGAATGTCCACAGAGGTTCCTTGTAAAAAGAATACAGGGTGTAAGCAACATGTTCTATGCAGACCACCTCGAAGCCCTCTTCTATACTACAGACTATAGATTAATGATATATGCCTGGCACACAAGGCATTCTTGGATCCCTCTCTGATGGACCCTTTGCACATCTGCAAAACCAGTAGAATCAAAACTGCCTGATCTAGGGCTGGAACTTTGCTTGTGACATAAATAAAACATGCTGGAATGACAGATATGTGTTTCATAGAATTCCTGTCCTGTGCAACAGGCTTGCCATCCATGTGAAGCAGAGCTCTTCCCTAACCCTGCTCAAGCATAACCTAGACCTGTGGTTGGGAAATCAGAAATTCACCCCCAAATCTAGCACCTATGTCTCTAATGGACAGAGGAAGTCTGTAAATCATACCCAGGCTTATATATACCCCTTAAAGTAACCTCTAAGGCTCAGAACAGTTGTAGGTTATAGCTGGGATGCATGGCCATGCATATTAAGGCCCCAGTGGTCGTTGGCCTAGTATACACCTATGAACCTATGAACCATCACATTGTAAAGAAGAAGTGAGGCAAGTTATGCTCCGGTTTATCTAATGAGCCCAGCAGCAGCAGAAATTCCTCTGTTCAACTGGTTTAGTCCAGCTATCTGCTCAACTAAAAACATTAAATAAATAAATAAATATGAAATAAACAATAAAGAAATTACTTATTTGTACTGTTTAGTAATATGAAACACTGTAAAATTCACTGCTTTGCCCATAATCATCACAAGACTGTGAGATTTTCCCATTTCATTAGGAAAGAAAATAGTTTTTTTCTTTTCTTTCTTTTTTGACTTTAATGTTTGTTCTGTCTGAAGCCGTGGTGGTGCAGCGGTAGTGTTGTCGCCTCACAGCAAAAGGTTCTCCTGTTCGATTGTTGGCTGGAGTGCCTTCTGTGTGGAGTCTGCATGTCCTTCCCATGTTCGAAAGACATGTGTGAATAAGTGTGCCTTCATTGAAGGTTGGGTGTCGAGCTGGCACCTCAGCACTGTAAAAATCTACTGCCAATCATTAGCGGACTGAAGTTCCACTGTGGCAACCGATAACTGCAAAAAGCCGAAAGAACAACATTTCTGTTCTGTCTGAACCTGTGAGCTGAGTACTAGTTACTGAGATGGACAATTTTGAATGAAGCTCTGTGACATGTCTCTAACAGAATATTGAGAAATATGATGTGTTTTATTACGCACAGTAACTGAGGAAGTAACTTGGAACAAACTTGGACCCGATCATGTTTCATTGCCGGCTGAAATATTATGATTTCTGCATTTTCCTTAGTGGCTGCCAGGTTTGGATTTCTTTGTTTTTCCTTCTTTAGACAGAGACAATGCTAAGTTTTGCAGTTAACACTGCCTTATGAAATTCTAAATGAGGTCAGCTCTAGGTTATACGAACAAAGGCCTTCGTTGTCAACCTGCATGAAAGAGTTTGCATTTACTGACATTTAGCTGCAGCTACTTTTTACCCAATGGCATGCTTTTGTCTGCACCCATCTTATTTATTTATTTTATTAAAATGGATTTGGATATTTTGTGTGTGTGTGTGTGTGTGTGTGTGTGTGTGTGTGTGTGTGTGTGTGTGTGTGTGTGTGTGTGTATATGTGGATGTGACCATTAATATAAATGTTAATGTGTATATCAGTCCACATGTATGTGTGTGAGAGGGTCCATTGAAATGAGTCAAATCTATCATTGGCCAACATTTGTTTACCAACAAAATATGGTCAACTAAACAGAGTGTCGACAGGTGTGCAAGATCACGCATTTCTCTGGGTAAGGAAATATGCGCTTTCCTCGAGATTGCGTGATCTCAGAGTTAGTATATATAATTAGCAGGGAGTGCAGGGGGTAAAGCCCCCACCCTGCAAAAAGCACCACTTTATTTTATTTAAGTTTTGCATGCACCAAGGTTGTTGCTCAGTGTATGTGTATTAGAGCGACAACGTTTGCAAAGTTGACTTTTTGTGGTCGACTTAGTAAATGTCTGTCTTTTGGTGTTTCATTTAATTTCAGTAAACCCATATATATCTGTGTGTGTGTGTGTGTGTGTGTGTGTGTGTGTGTATGTGTGTGTGTGTGTGTGTGTGTGTGTGTGTGTGTGTGTATGTGTGTGTGTGTGTGTGTGTGTGTATGTGTGTATGTTTAAATATATATATATATATATATATATATATATATATATATATATAGAGAGAGAGAGAGAGAGAGAGAGAGAGAGAGAGAATTACACACAAAACACATATATATCTGTGTTTGTGTATGTATATATATATATATATATATATATATATATATATATATATATATATATATATATATATCTATATATATATATATATATATATATATATATATATATATATATATATGTATGTGTGTGTGTGTGTGTGTGTGTGTGTGTGTGTATTCATATCATTCAACTGAAAGACAATTTCACTGACACCCAGTTCACTGAGACCAAATCACCTAAAATTCTTTTCACTGAAAGTTCATTTCACCTAAAACTCATTTCACTGACAAGTAGTACTCTAAGGCAAGTCAAAGGTATACACCCTTTTCCCCACTGTAGTGCGATCCTGGTGTTAGTATATATAGTTGGGGGGGACAGCACCCCACTTAATTTGGTTTTCTGTTGTCTGACTTTGTTTTACGTTATTTGATAAAACCTAACTAGGTGGGGGCTACACCCCCCACACCCCCCTAACTCTATATACTAACACCAGGATCGCACTACAGTGGGGAAAAGGACATATAACTTTGACTTGCCACTACTTGTCAATGAAATGAGTTTTAGGTGAAATGAGTTTTAGGTGAAATAAACGGCTGGGGTGTCTTCTGTGTGGAGTCTGCATGTCCTCCCTGCATTCGTGTGGGTTTCCTCCGGGCGCTACAGTTTCCTCCCACATTACAAAGACATGCATCTAGAGCATTTCACCCCAGGCCTCTGCTGAAAATTGGCTCTTTCCAAGTCGGAATTTCCCAGTTAACAAATGTAAAATTAAATAAATAATAATAATATACATATATATATATATTATATATGTATATATGGGTCTACTTTACATGACTGAACTTTCAAATCTTCGACTTTCATATGGCCAAGACCATATGATTGAATATTTAAAAGTTCGAACATGTAAAAAAAAAAAAAAAAAAACATTTTTAACAGGGGGCAAGGCCCCCTGCACCCCCCACACCCCTTGCTATTTAAATATACCAACTCTGCGATCACACTATATTGCAGAAAATGGAAATCTTCCCATTTCGTGCTGTATGGAGATCTCCATTCGGACCGTTCGAACTTTTAAAAGTTCAATCATATGGTCTCGGCCATATGACAGTCCAGCTTTTAAAAGTTCAATCATCTGATATACACACACACACACACGCACACACACACACACACACACACACACACACACACACACACACACACACACACACACACACACATATGCACATATTTGTTTGTGTCTTTCGGCTTTTCCCGGTTAGGGGTCGCCACAGCGGAACTCCAGTCCGCTAATGATTGGCAGTTGATTTTACGCACTGGCTTGCCAGGCCTGACGCACAACCTTCAACGAAGGTATTTCATGCATGTCTCCACGCAGAAGACGATCTAGCTGAGAATCGAACCGGACAGCGCCTTACCATATATGTATATATATTTATATACATATATATATATATATATATATATATATATATATATATAGAGAGAGAGAGAGAGAGAGAGATATTAGATATAGATATATATATATATATATATATATATATATATATATATATATATATTATATGTGTGTATGTATGTATATGTATATATATATATATATATATATATAGAGAGAGAGAGAGAGAGAGAGAGATTAGATATAGCTATATATATGTATATATTATACGTGTGTATCTATATATAATCTATATATATATATATATATATATATATATATATATATATACCATACATATATGGGTCCTTATCAGCTGATCAAGTTTTCAGAAACTCGAACTCCGTATGGATGAGACCATATGATCAAGTTTTTGAAAACTCCGTTTTTGAATGAAGATCATGGTACAACAAGGATTGTGAAATTTACCCTTTTCCCTCACTGTAGTGCAATCTTGGAGTTGATATATATAATTTCCAGGGGGTGCACGGGGGCTTGTCCCTCCTGCAAAAACATAAAAAAGGTAGATTTTTTTTTTTTTTTGTGTTTGAGTTTTTGGAAACTCGATCATATGGTCTCTTTGATATTTTATTCAAGTTTCCGAAAAGTCGATAATCTGACACAGACCCATATATAGCCGGCTATATAGAAAGGTGCACAATAAGAAAGGACCTCCTTACATAGTAGATTTGTGGTGATAAAAGGACATTGTCAGCACAGGTAACTCAGATCTCTAACTAAGGGATCAGTTTCATGGGGGTGTTTTCAGTGTTACAAAGGCAGTCTTGCGTGCCAAAGAATATGATTAAGCATATTTTGGCATTTAGTTTCAGTCCATGGTTTTGGGGCTAATGTTGAATAGCCTCTGTAGGGGGTCTGACAATTCATATTTCAGGCTGACCACTAGGCAGACTGGTGTGTTGTCCAGCCCTGTAGATGTATCATTCTTGGCCTTATATCATGACTTGATTGTTCTTGGGAGATTTGAGGTGGAATAGATGTAAGTATTTGATCTAAGCATATTGGAGGTGGGTAGAGGGTGGCCTTTGAGATGAATTTGTCTGCTGCCAGACTGGCAGTGTCTATAGGGTCTGAGTATGTGATCTCATTTACTATGAGCGCTGCCCAGAGCTGGCCATTGTATCTGAGGTTTCTAATGTAATCAAGGCTTAGTGGTCATCTTTCCCCTGGTGGCTATTTTTACCTCGTATCTGGCTTTGTTTGATTTAATTAATTAATTAATTTATTTATTATTTTATTTGACATTTGTTTACCGGGAAACTCCAACTGGGTCACAGAACCTATTTTCAGTGGAGGCCCGTGGAGAAACTTCACATATAAGGATATCAGAAAATCCAGTAAGCAGAATTAAACAGTTAATTTACATGTAGAACACACAGCATGGTCAGAAACATCTTTATCAAATACAGCTAATTAGTACTTACAAGAATGGACGTGGGGTTTACATTTTAACTTTCACAACAACTAGCACAACTAATAAGGTGCAAACTAATAAGTACCTTATAAATCAGCTCGTAGTTTACTTATTAGCTTACAGTACAATAGTTTTTGTGAAGGACATGAGTACTTATCTGGAACTTGAAGCTAGGAGGGTGTATACATACCCTTACTTAGGATATATAGGAATTTGTGGGAGTTTAAGATAAGGACATTATGGTTCAACCAAGATTTGGAGTTCCTTGTTTAGTTTAGGACAAGTGTTTGTTTCTGGCTTCTTGAGAGTTAGATTTACTTTAGTGTACAATGAGTTTATTTCTTTTAATATAGAGTCTGATTATGTTATGATTACACTGCTGGGGTTTATTTTAAAATTTTGTGTTGCATTTATTTCTGATGTAGAGAGATGCATATATAAAACTATTTATAGGGGCATAAAGCTTGGCAGTAAAGGGGTCTGTATAAGTAGTTAATTCAGTTGAGGATACTTCAGGCTTCAATCATAAGGCGAACAACACTGACATGTGGGTAGAGTTCCAAAAAATGCGGGCGAAAAACTGAGCTTAACCCAAACAATATTAAAAAACTTCGATTTTCTTAGCGCTTTCGGCGAGGTCAGTGCCTTCCCTTCTTCAGGTCTGAAGAAGGGGAGGCACGGACCTCACCAAAAGTGCTAATAAAATCGAAGTTTTTTAATATTGTTTGGGTTAAGCTTAGTTTTTCGCCGCAATTTTTTGGAATTCATTGGTTTGTTTCATTTGTTGCATGTGGGTAGAGTTCACCAGGGAGGTTGTTACAATAGGCAGGGAGCAGAGCTGCCTCATATTGGTATGGAACAAGTCCAAGATTTTAGCTCTCTTGGTTGGGGTGTGGATTAACTACTTTTCCTAAACTAAACAAGGAACTCCAAGTCTTGATGAAATGTAATATCCTCATGTCATACTTCCACATATTCCTATATATACTGGTCCAGAGAGTTTGTATTTATGAAGTCCAGAAATCTCTGGGCATATAAGTTTGAGGATATATAAGTGTCCCAGTTGGTGGTGGGATAGCTGAAGTCTCTGAGGAGAGTGGTGTTTGGTTTGTTTGATAGAGAATCTATACTAGTTATGTAGGAGGTATGGGCTAAGGAGACATACAGAGGGTCCTCAGGTTAGCTATGATGTGATGAAGGGATTTGTTTATAGTGAGAGAGGAGCCTGGATTCATTATCTCGTCTAATGATTATGGAGGTGAGATATATATTTTTTAAGAATATAGAGACATCATTTCCTTTCCTGCCTTCTTCTAAAGTGATGTGCCTGTAAGGGTGACAGGCATTAAAAACCTCCACTTATGTAGTGTTTCCACTGGTCTTGAACCATGGCAATGTGTGTGTGTGTGTGTATATATATATATATATATATATATATACATATATATATTTTTTTCCAGGTTATGTAGTAGTTGTAGGGTGTAGAGTTTTTTGTATGGACACCTAGCATTGAGCAGTAACACATTAATGTTGTCCTGATTCTGTTTGGTTATGTTTGAAGCTTTCGAAAACTGACATTGTCGAAAAAGTACCCTATGGGGCTGGACAAGGCTTTAGCCAATATACAGAAGCCTTGGGAGGGATAAGTCCAAGTCATCACTTTCATAGCAGTTTAGACTGTCTAACATCTCTTCCCAGGCTGATATATATTGTACCCACTTTGAATGACACCAGAATCTAAGCCAATTGCTAAAGTTGATTATGTTTTATTCTGGGGTTAGAATACTACTTAAGGACAGGATCATACCTGCATTGGACACACATTCCAAGAGCTCTGTCATGTCTCTCTTCATAGAGTACAGGGAGGCATGTCGCAAATTATTTACACCCACATTTACAAATACCTACATTAGACACACATTGCAAGACCTCCATTATGTCTCTCTTCATATAGTACAGAGAGGTACGTTTCAAGTTATTTACACCCACATGCATAATGACTGTGTTATACGTGTTGTTGTGGTACAAAGACTTGAGTTGTGATGTGATGTGGTGAATCCTGATGCCTGATAAGCAACTGATGGTGGCCCTGTCTTTGCACAGCTTGGTGAGTGGGGTGTATCAGTGTGTCTCACTATGGAGTTAGCTTATGATGAGGACATTTGTATATGCGGTGTTTACATTATGGGCTCTCTGGAATGTGTCTCTGTGATTCACAGATGTACATTTCATGGTGGGTGTGTGTTTGTGACATTGCTGATAGTACTTGTTTCTTGAGTTATGTTTAGGAGGTCTCTGTGGTTTAGGTAGGTTACTGCTAAGAAGCTCAGTATATGGAGGTCTGTGTGTTTGGTCAGAGCCATTTGATACTGGTTTACTGTGATATTGTGTGGTGCTGACAATTTATTATTGCAGTGGTTTTGTGAGAACTTTGCCTGCAGTAACATTATATAGCTAAATCTCTAACACACTGTGCAGATTGTTTTAAATTTTTGGTGCTTGTTAATAAACATAGTACTGTTTCTGCATTGGCTAAAGATGCCCATTTCAACCAAGCTGGCTAGAGTCAGTTGGAAAGTAGCACCATGGTTCTAGTTGTTTACTGCTGTGGATGGGAAGGGTATTAATGCCTAAAAGATTAGAGGATGCTTAACTGGAGAGCTGCTGGTCTAAAATGAACATTATAAGTCTAAAGATAATGCTGAATTAGACTCTTCCTGCAATTACTGACTATAAAGTACGCTTGGAGCTCCTGGATTAGGTTATGTAGAGAAAGTCACTGTTCTATGTGCTTGCATCAGTATAGTGTATAGTGCACAATAAAACCTTCTGTGTGTTGAGCAGCCCCTGCCAACCAAAGGTAACTTAACAGCAGAGAAATACAAGAAAAGTCCAACAAACCCGCTGACCAGTAACAAAACAGCACAGTTTAAGATTCTACAAGCAGCCAGAGGCCTACAAATGTCTTAGTTCATCCTCTGTATTCTCTTTCACTAGAGTTTTAACCAAAGCGGTTCTGAGTTAGATACTAGAAAAGGAATACTGAGTGTTAATGAACTGAATTTGTAGGAATGGTCTATACAGGTGAACACTAGGTCGAGAAGATTTTGAAAGAAATATGGAAAAAAGTGAACCTTCCATGTAGTGCTCTGGTAAATTCACTACAGTCTAAGTGGAGGAATCTTCTGGTTTAATCTAGTAATTTCCAGCAGTATAATCAGTTGAAATGAAACTGGGAGGAGGTTTCAGAGACATTTTATAGTGAGGGAAGTTAACTCAAAGCAGTATTGGTTTAATGGCTGAGCCCTCATTATTATGGAAAACAGTGGGAGGGTAAAGTACTTAAATATACATACATAAATATTTAGGCAACAGCACATGGTGGGACATGTAATAAAGAGACAGATAAACAGACCTCACTGCACACTCGCAATGTCGAGACGCATAAGCTATGGGCTGAGAGAATTACAAGCCTGAGTTATGTCTTTTCAATGCTCTGTGCATCGTCGGTTGTTACTTTTGCAAAATACAGCATTTCTGATCTTATTTTAAGCACATTCAATTAACTGTTTTTCACACTCATCTTCCAGTCAGTGTCTGTCTGTCTATTTATCTATGTACATGTGTTTCTGTATGTGTATACACACACACACACACACACACACACACACACACACACACACACACACACACACACACACACACACACACACACACACACAAACACACAGACATGCACAGATGTGCAAATATGTACTGGCAAACGTGTGTGTATGTATATATATATATATATATATATATATATATATATATATATATATATGTAAACACACAACCCAGGTACAGATGGAGGAACAGCAAATAGCAAATTCAGCAAGTAGCAAATTCAAATGAAATCAGTTGAAGCAGAATGAATCCAACGTCAAACAGTAATCCATAAAACAAATTTATTAACAGTCGCGCTTTTTTGCGGATCCTGCCGCTTCTTCAGACAAACAAAACAAAGACAGTTACCAAAATTCATTTAAATACAAGATTTAAAAAACATCACTTCCTGTCTCAATGAGATCACATTCCGTAATACAAAAATGCAAGGAACAGGCACCGGACACAAAAGACAAGCTTCTTCAAGCCAAATCCAGCAAACCAAGTCCAACAAACGATCTTTGCCAATATTTAATGTTGTTAAAACCTTTATTTTATTCTGCAAACCAAGTTATATGAAACGCATACAGCGTTTTTCGTTTAGACCAATGTCCAAACTTCATCAGACAAACGCTGGCTTTCCCGCCAGTATACATTTAAATATAAAACTGTAATGATGTCATCAAATGGATGATGTCTTAAAGAAATAACGTCCTTTCTAAAAAAAACAGTGTATTTAACTTTTACAACTTAAGCAGCATTAATAATTATGCCAAAAGGTGTATTACTATTAAAAAGTCATTAGTTTTGTAATGTTATACATTTATAAATTTATAACCCCAATATAATCCTATATCCAATTACACAGTTTTTTATATATATATGTGGGGTTTTTTGTATGTATATATTGATGTTTTTATATATATCAAAAACTTTATAAAAGTCCAACATTACAAATGAATATATATTAATAAAATGATAATAATATATAGAAAAAAAGTTTTTAAAATAAATGTAAAAAAATCGTATGTTTTTAAAAACTTATTCAATAGTTTTTACATACAATATTATATGTGTATGTAAGTATTATTAAATCTAGATCATAAAACATAAGGAACTTATAAGAGACTTATATTTTCCCTATATTTTCTATGGTTAACATAACTTGTAGGGAAAACGGATAGACGTCTTAAGGATCGAATATATGAGCATACCTATGCCATTAAGAAAAACAAAGAGGAAAATGCTCTGGCAAGACATTGCAAGACAAATATAGGACATACATTTAAATTTATGGTCATTGACCAAATCCAAGTTAACCCTATGTATTTGATAAATGAAAATATGTTGAGGTTGTACCTTGAAAAGAAAGAACTAGAGTGGCAACTTCGTCTGACATCTTGTAGGGATCCGGGCTTAAATGAAGTTTGCTCCATTACCTGTATATTAAAATTAAAAAGTTTACTCAGGTAATTAAATATTGAATGTCAAGGGATATATATGAATGATTAGAGGCTTTTTGAATTATTCATTATAATTGTAGGTTTAAATAATATCAGTACCTTTGGACAATTGTTATATTATATATAAGCTAATCATTAATCCAGCATTTTTAACCAAGTTATGTTAACCATAGAAAATATAGGGAAAATATAAGTCTCTTATAAGTTCCTTATGTTTTATGATCTAGATTTAATAATACTTACATACACATATAATATTGTATGTAAAAACAATTGAATAAGTTTTTAAAAACATACGATGTTTTTACATTTATTTTAAAAAAGAAGCTTGTCTTTTGTGTCCGGTGCCTGTTCCTTGCATTTTTGTATTACGGAGTGTGCTGTGTCTTCTTCTAAGTTCCCTCAATGAGATCACATCCTTAACAAAGCTAACTAATGCAATCACAGGGTACAGCAACAGCTAGTGAAGGCATATAGCAGGAATTACAGAAATTATCTAATCAGTCTGAGGGGCGGTGATTTAGTTAATTATACTGAAGCTGCAGAGACTAAGTGGATTCTCCGGCAGCTGGGATAGAGGTCTCAATGAATGTGTTTCATTGAGACCATCTTTGAAAGCTAGATCTATTAGATAATTTCTGTAATTCCTGCTATATGCCTTCACTAGCTGTTGCTTTTGATCTCATTGAGACAGGAAGTGATGTTTTTTAAATCTAGTATTTAATTGAATTTTGGTAACTGTGATTGCATTAGTTAGCTTTGTTAAGGATGTGATCTCATTGAGACAGGAAGTGATGTTTTTTAAATCTTGTATTTAAATTAATTTTGGTAACTGTCTTTGTTTTTGTTTCATCTGAAGAAGCGGCAGGACCGCGAAAGTGCTCACGACTGTTAATAAATTCATTTTATGGATTACTGTTTGATGTTGGATTCATTCTGCTTCAACTGATTTCTGCTGTTACATAACGCATTTGAATTTGCTACTTGCTGAATTTGCTATTTGCTGTTCCCTCCATCTGTACCTGGGTTGTGTGTTTACATATTCTTCACGGGCTTGGTTTGAGTTTTATTCATATATATATATATATATATATATATATATATATATATATATATATATATATATATCACACACATGCACACACACTATAATATAATGAATTATCATGAATGAGATTGGTTTATGGAGAACACATAAAACAATCTCACTGATGAAAACAATTATCAAAAAATTTATCTAAAGAAAGTGATCACAAATGTGAAAAAAGCTTTACATTTCCAACAAAGCCCATGTCTTCCCCAGACTCTTAAAAGATGTATATAAAAAAGAGTGAACGTTGAATGTAGTTTGCTGTGTGCTAAACAGGCGGGGAAATAAGAGGAAAACTTGAGCTACAGCAATCTGGTGGGGGGTGGGGGATTTTCTAGTTTGATCTAGTAGTTAAACGAACAAACAAACTGAGCAAAAACTGGAAAATAAATAAATAAATGAATAAAATAAAGCCACCAGACAATAGGTAGGCTAAAGCACTATGTAAACTTTAATGAACTTAAAAAAGACAATGGGATGATAATAATTGCCATTTTATTACAGTCCACATTTCTGTGCTTTAGGATCTGTACATCACTTTGCAAAACACTATCATGTAAGATTTTTTTCCTAGAGTTTGGTTGTTAACAAGGCAAAGAATACAATGCCTCTTCATTACTGAAAACTGCTTCCCACTTAGAACACATCAGTTAATTTACACAGATCAAATCTCACTAATAAAAGTTTTATTTTTACTGACAGCACATGTTGATAGCCCAGTGGAGGTGTAGTAAAGCCAAGCAGAGGTGTGGTACAGCCAGGTAAATTGTGGTAAAGCAGGTGAAAATGTGTAGCCAGGTGGAGGTGTGGTACAGCCAGGTGGAGGTGTGAAACACCCAGGTGGAGGTGTGCTACAGGCAGTTAAGTGAAGCAAATGTACTCTTTGTTTGAGTATTTAGCCAAGTGAGATGTATTCTGTGTACTAAGTGGATGACTTTGGTTTCCATTATGATATACCTCAAGAAGACATTAAGGTAGTTAGTGTAAATCTTTTGTTTTTATCTATTTTTAACTTTCCAAATGAACCCCTGCTGGTCTTCCCTAGGTTGTGGGATCTGAGAAGGTTTACTAATTAATATTGGTTGTGGAGAGCTTTTTTCTGCTTTTGATCTGGATTGCATTTTCATAAATTAAATATATGCATTTGTGTATGACTTTAGATCCACTACTAATTTTTAAAGCAAAAATGTTTTGTTATCACTGATATTCAACTTCTGTGTGATTGTACTCACTCTGGGTTCTGTTATTTGTACTCGCTCTGGTTCTCTTATTTGTACTGGCACTGAGTTCTCTTATTTGTGCTGGCACTGGGTTCTGTTATTTGTACTCACACTGGGTTCTGTTATTTGTACTTACCCTGGGTTCTGTTATTTGTAGTCTCACTATGTTCTGTTATTTGTACTGGCACTGTGTTCTGTTATTTGTACTTACCCTGGGTTCTGTTATTTGTAGTCTCACTGTGTTCTGTTATTTGTGCTGGCACTGTGTTCTGTTATTTGTGCTGGCACTGTGTTCTGTTATTTGTGCTGGCACTGGGTTCTGTTATTTGTACTCACACTGGGTTCTGTTATTTGTACTCACACTGGGTTCTGTTATTTCTACTTACCCTGGGTTCTGTTATTTGTAGTCTCACTATGTTCTGTTATTTGTACTAACACTGGGTTCTGTTTTTTTGTTCTAGCACTCTATTTTATTTGTACTCACATTGTGTTTTGTTTTATGCATCAGCACTATCTTTTGTGATTTGTACTTGCCCTGTGTTCTGTTTTTATGAATTACACAGCATTGTGTGCGTGTGTGTGTGTGTGTGTGTGTGTGTGTGTGTGTGTGTGTGTGTGTGTGTGTGTGTGTGTGTGTGTCTGTGTGTGTCTGTGTGTGTGTGTGTGTGTGTGTGTGTGTGTGTGTGTGTGCGTGTGTGTGTGTGTGTGTGTGTGTGCGTGTGTGTGCGTGTGTGTGTGTGTGTGTGTGTGTGTGTGTGTGTGTGTGTGTGTGTGTGTGTGTGTGTGTGTGTGTGTGTGTGTGTGTGTGTGTGTGTGTGTGTGTGTGTGCATGTGTGTGTGTTTTCGTGCGTATCCACATCCTGTGATGGACCTGCTCCCTTGTCAGGATAGGTTCTTAGCCAGGTGCTCAGTGAAAAGTGGTGTAGATGGATAGACTTCAGCTTTCCTGTGACCCTTCATTAAATTCATCTGGTTAAATTAGAGAATAAATTAATGTAATGCATCTCTGATTCAGGCAATAACAGAAACTTGGTTATGAAAGGGTGATGGATTTTTTGGGTGTGTGGAATGAAATGCTATAAGAACTAAAGTTTTTGACTTGTAAGATCCAAATCTATGCAGGCCCCAGTATACTAACACAGGAACATGGGGGCCATTCATGAGACATTTAGGTAAAGCAATCAGATGTTTATACTTATAGGTTCATAGGTTCATAGGTTCATAGGTTCATACTAGGCTATCTGCCCTAGGGCATTTATAAGCCTAGCCAGAGTGTGTGTGGCTTTCACCACCCCTTAGGATGAGAATACTATACCCATTAGTTTGCTGTGACTCTGTCCAGCAGTGACACAGAGATGATTCCCGGGGTAAACCTACGATCTCCCATCCACTCGTCAAGATTTCTCTTGAACAGAGTCAGTGAGGGGCTCTGCCTCACATGGACTGGGATTCTGTTCCATAGTGTAGGGAGTCTCTGGGTGATGAATCTGTCCCTCCAGCACGTCCTATTTATATCCGTGTTGAGCTTTAAGTCTCTCGCTCGTGGCTCTGGTGGATTTGGATTTTTGAGGTGGAGCATGTCCATTAATTCCGGGTTGGACATGGCCCTGTATGTCAGGCACAGAACACCTCTGAGCAGGCGGTATGCAACTGAATAAAGCTGGAGTTTCTTCAGTCGGGCATCGTATGACATATGTTTGAGCCTTTATCCTTTTGGTGAGGAACTTTGGGGTCTTTCCAACTGCTGCAGGTGTCGGGTAAGGTACATTCTGAATGGCGTTGTACTCAATCATTGGTCTGATAAGTGAAGAGTACAGGGTACAATGACCTCTCCTGATCTGGATGTGAATCCCTTCATGATCAGGTGGGCAATGTAGAAGGTCTTCCTAACCACTTTGGCAATGTGAGTGTCAAAAGAGAGGTTACTGTCAACTTGGGTCCCCAGGTCCCTGATAACCTCTTCCATGTTTAATGGATTACCACCTATGTGGTAATTAGGGGTTACCTTGTTTTTCCCAAAGGGTATGACTATACATTTTTTGGCATTTAGCTTAAGGCCATGGCTCTGGCACCAGTTATCCATTTCTATGAGACCTCTCTGGAGGATGTCTGTGTCTGATGGAGTGTCAATTATGGTGCCCAGTTTGCAGTCATCTGCAAATTTTGTCAGCCACAATCCCCCTATGTTTGCCTGCATTTCAGAAAAATAAATGCCGAACAAGAGGGGGCCCAGGACTGAGCCCTGTGGGACACCGCTCATGACCGGCTTAGAGTCTGACATGGCACCAGCAACTCTAACCCTGTGTGTTCTGTCCTTGAGCCAGTTTGCAACCCATCTTGTGACATATGGGTTTACATATAAGCTGGTGAGCTTTTCTATGATGCCTGAGTGGGGTATTGTGTCGAACGCTTTTGCTAGGTCAAGGTAGGCTGTGTGAACTGCCTTACCCTCATCAATGGCCTCAGTGACTGTTTCAAAAAAGTGGACCAAGTTCAAGAGGCAGGATCTGCCCTTGACAAAGCCAAATTGGGTAGGATCCAGTGTCTGTAGGTCCCCAATGTCTTTATTTATGAGTTCCATTATGATCCTCGGCGGCTCTGATCAAAAATCTACCAAAACAGCAGAGGCCACCAAAGCAGACACCCAAACAACCACCACCTCAGAACACAACACCTGCAACACATAGACCTCACAGTCAGAGTGTCAAGCAGTCACAGCCCTTAAGGCCAAACACAATGCCAGACACACTAGTCATTGGTGACTCCATAGTCAGACACACTGACGTCCCGCTCACCAGAATGAGTAAGGAGAAGGTCACAGTAAGCTGCCTGTCGGGCGCTAGAATCTGCCACATAACGCAAGCACTCAGGTCTCTCAACAGCAGGTACAAATACGACTCAGTCATTGTCCACGCTGGTGTAAGCGACCTGAGACGTACCTCCTTGGACTACATGAAAAGAGACATTGAGGAGCTCTCTGATTATGTAGCCCAGGCAGGTATGACCCTGACCTTGAGCAGTATCCTACCTTCACCAAGAATGATGCCACAATACAGAGATAAGATGATCAGCTTTAACAATTGGCTTAAACTCTGGTGTCATTCAAAGGGGATCCAATGTCTGTCTGCCTGGGATGACATGCTGGACAAGCCACGCTGCTTCAAGGGCGGCTTGCACCTGTCACCCTGGGATTCGGATATTGGCAAATGCTCTTGCCACCCCATAGTGCCTTTTTAGGCAAGGCTCAAATTCTAAACCTACCACCCTAGAACACAAAAAGGAAAAAAACTAAGGGTAATGCTGCTCAATGCCAGAAGTCTAAATCTCAAAATGCACTTTTCGAGGCCCTTCTCAGTATGGAGAACATCGATGTCTGTGCAGTGACAGAAACCTGGTTCAAGGCTCCTGAGAGCACCCCAGCACTATCGGGTTTTACCTCTTATCATGCGTTCCGCCCCAAAATCCGGACAATACCAAGAAAGGAGGGGGGTTATCCATATTCATCAAGGACACCCACACCTCAAGACTGGTGGCAACGCACGATGCATCGGAGACCATCCAGGTGCAATTAACCATAGGCAAGACTGCTCTGCAAATTGTAGCATGTTACAGGCCACCTCACAAACTCAGGAACCTCACATGGCCTTCCTGAAAACACTAGAGGGATAAATGTATCACCAAACACCATCATACTAGGTGACTTCAATAACCCTAATATAGACTGGGAACACTACTCAAGCGCAAACACCCTAGCCCAAAAGTTCCTGGAATTCATAAACTCAAATGCCATGGAACAACTAGTCACCATCCCCACAAGAGGAGAAAACATACTTGATCTCATCATCACGAACATGGGAGCACAATGTTCAACACGAAGTATACCCCTCACTGGTGAGATCAGATCACAAACTAATCTCGCTGGAGGTCCTCTTCCCACACACACCTGAAATCAAAAAGACCACAGTATAGAACTCCTCGAAAGCCGACTTCACACTTCTAAAGACTAGTGTGGTCTCCTTTAAGGCCCTCGACGGCGGAAAACAGTACTCAAGCCGCTGAATCACTTACAAATGCCTTCTACCAGCACCTGCAGGACTGCATGGATAAGGCAATCCCAAGCAAAACAAAGACTCTTTGTACCAAAGGCAAGCGTCCAGTCTGGTGGACCCCAGCCATAAACAAACTCTGCAACAAAAGGAGGAAGCTACTACAAGATAGAGCAAAATCCTTAAAAGGTAAGACACCCTTGATCACTATAAGTAAAAAACTAAGAGCTCTCATAAAATCATCCAAAGCAAATTTTGAGAGAAAAATAGCTAAAGACTCAAAAGACAATCATAAGGCCTTCTTTAGCTATGTTAGAAACCTGGGAGGAAACTCCCAGATATGCTCAGAACTAGTTCAAAATGATGTGAAGATTACTGATTCTACAGACATTGCCAACATACTGGCTGACAGGTTCAGTGCAAACTTCTCCCCTCCCCCAAAAGGAGAGATATCTATACCAAGCGATTGCAGCCCCCAAACATCTCCAACGCCCAAGTGAGAACTGCTCTCTCCAAAGCAAAAACACAGCATCCATGGGACCTGATGGTGTCCCCGGCTGTGTGCTCCACCGAACTCAACGAGGAATTAAACCCACAGCTAGGACAGCTGTTTAATCATAGTCTTACCTCTGGATACGTACCCAGGAGTGGCGCACTGCAACTGTGGTCCCACTTCACAAAGGCGGTGCCTCCACCGACCCTGGAAATTATCGGCTCATTAGCTTGACAAGCCTTATCTGCAAAGCCATGGAGAGGATCATAATGGACCTCATAAATAAAGACATAGGGAATTTGCAGACTTTGGATCCATCCCAGTTTGGCTTTGTCAAAGGCAGATCATGCCTTCTAAACTTGGTTGACTTTTTCGAAACAGTCACCAAAGCCATTGATGAGGGAAAGGCAGTCCATACAGCCTACCTCGATCTGGTGAAGGCCTTGATACAATACCCCACTCGGGTATCATTGAAAAACTCATCAGCTTAAATGTTAACCCATACATCACAAGATGGGTTGCAAATTGGCTGAGTGACAGAACCCACAGGGTCAGAGTTGCTGGCGCCATGTCAGACTCAAAGCCTGTCACAAGTGGTGTACCACAGGGCTCAGTCCTGGGCCCACTCTTGTTTGGCATCTACTTTTCCAGTACAAGCAAACACAGGAGGTTTATGGCTGACAAAGTTTGCAGATGACTGCAAACTGGGCCATAGTAGAAAACACATCTGACACAGATATCCTTCAGAAGGGTCTCACAGAAATGGATAACTGGTGCCAGAGCCATGGCCTAAAGTTAAATGCCAAAAATGCATAGTCATACCCTTCGGGAAAAACAAGGTTACCCTAGCTACCAAATAGGTGGCAATCCACTGAGCACAGAAGAAGTTATCAGGGACCTGGGGACCCAGGTTGATAGTAGTCTGTCATTCGACACCCATGTAGCTAAAGTAGTTAGGAAGACCTTCTACATTGCCCACCTTATCATGAAGGGATTCTCATCTAGATCAAGGGAGGTCATAGTCTCCCTATACTCATCACTCATCAGACCAATGATTGAGTACAATGCCCCATTCGGAATGTATCTGACCCGATAATTGCAGCAGCTGGAGAGGCCACAAAAGTTCCTCACCAAAAGGATAAAGGGTCTCAAACATCTGTCCTATGCTGCCCGACTGAAAGAACTCCAGCTCTATTCAGTCGCTTACCGCTTGCTCAGAGGTGACCTTTGCCTAACATACTAGGCCATGTCAAACCCAGATTTGATGAATATGCTTCACCTCAAAAAATCTAGATCCGTCAGAGCCACAAGGGCGGGAGACTTAAACCTCGACACGGCTATTAATAGGACGTGCTGGAGGGATAGATTCATCACCCAAAGACTCCCTATGCTGTGGAATAAAATCCCGGTATATGTGAGGCAGAGCACCTCGCTGGCCTTGTTCAAGAGAAATCTTGACCAATGGATGGGAGATCGCAGATATACCCCAGGGATTACCTCAGTGTCACTGCTCAACAGAGGCACAGCAAAATAATGGGTATAGTTCCCCATACTAAAGGGGTGGTGTAAGCCACAAAACTATGGGCTAGGCTTGTAAATGCCCTCGGGCAGATAGCCTAGTATGAACCTATGAACCTATGAACCTATCCTCTCCATAGCTTTGCAGACAAGGCTCGTCAAGCTTATGGGGCGGTAATTTCCAGGGTCCGTAGAAGCACCGCCTTTGTGGAGTGGGACCACAGTTGCCGTACGCCATTCTTTGGGTACGTATCCTGTAGTAAGGCTAAGATTAAACAGCAGCCTTATGTGTGAGTTTAGTTCCTCATTGAGTTCGTGTAGCACACAGCCAGGAACACCGTCCAGTCCCATTGATGCTGTGTTTTTTGCTTTAGAGAGAGCAGCTCTCACCTGGGCATCTGAGATGTTTGGGAGGCTAGACTCTGGTGGGATAGATATTTCTCCTTTGGGGAGGAGGGAGAAATTTGCACTGAACCTGTCTGCCAGTATGTTGGCAAGGTCTGTGGGTTCAGTGATTTTTTTATCATTTTGGACTAATTCTGAGCATATCTGGGAGTTTCCACCCAGGTTTCTAACATAGCTAAAGAAGGCCTTATGATTGTCTTTTGTGTCATTAGCGATTTTTCTCTCAAAGTTGGCCTTGGATAATTTTATGAGTGATCGTAGTTTTTTGCTAGTATTGATCAGAGATGCCTTCCCTTTTAGGGATTTTGCTCTGTCATGTAGTAGCTTTCTCCTCTTGTTGTAGAGTTTGTTTATGGCTGGGGTCCACCAGACCGGGCGCCTGCCTTTGGTCGAAAGGGTCTTGATTTTATTAGGAATTGCTTGATCCATACATTCCTGGAGGTGCTCGTAGAAGGCATTTGTAAGGGTTTCAGCAGCGTGAGTTGTGGTTTCCACTGGCTCGGGGGCCTTGAAGGATACCACTCCAGTCTTAAGAAGTGTGAAGTTTGCTTTTGAGAAGTTCTTCACTGTGGTCTTTTTTGCTGGGGGTGGGGGTGGGATGTGGATCTCCAATGAGATTAATTTATGGTCTGATCTCACCAATGAGGGATATGCTTCTGGTGTGGAGCATTTTGTCCCCATGTTTGTCATGATCAGGTCTAGTATATTTTCTCCTCTTGTGGGAATGGTGACTAGTTGTTCCATAGCATTTGAGTTTATGAACTCCAGGAACCTTTGGGCTAGGGTGTTGGGGCTTGAGTAATGTTCCCAGTCTATGTTTGGGTAGTTGAAGTCACCCAATATGATGGTGTTTGGAGAGACATTCATACTCTCCAGTGTCTTCAGGAAGGCTGTGTGGGTTTCTTGAGTTTGAGAAGGTGGTCTGTAGCATGCTACAAACTGTAGGGCAGTTTTACCTATGGTTAATTGCACCTGGATGGTCTCCGATGCTTCATGCGTTGCCACTAACCTGGAGGTGTGGGTATCCTTTATGAATATGGATACTCCCCTCCTTTTGTGGTTCGTCCGGATTTTGGGGCCGGAACGCATGATATGAGGTATAACCTGATAGTGCTGGGGTGCTCTCAGGAGCCTTGAGCCAGGTTTCAGTCACAGCATAGACATTGATGTTCTCCATACTGAGGAGGGCTTCGAGGGCGTGCATCTTGAGGTTTAGACTTCTGGCATTGAGCAGTATTACCCTTAGTTTTTCTCCATTTTTGTTTTCTAGGGCGGTAGGTTTATCATTTGAGCCTTGCCTAAAAAAGGCACTATGGGGGTGGCAAGAGCCTTTGCCAATATCCAGAAGCCCAGGGGTGACAGGTGCAAGCTGTCCCTTGCGAAGCAGCGTGGCTTGTCAAGGTGCTGCCCGATGGTGCTCTATGGGCAACTCTGCGCTAAATCATGCAAAAGCGCACCAAAGCGGGCTTTATACTTGTTTTATTTCCTCTCCTGTATGCAGTTTAAGGTCTCCATTCACAGTTGTTTGCTAATATATGAAAAGAAATTAAAAGAACTAAGGTAAAGTAACTAAAATAAGTCTGTCAATTTAAAAATGTTCCACATTGTGTATGACATTCATTCCACAGGCTACATTACTAACTCAGCCACAGTTTTTTTCCTTTTAAAAAGCATGTTTTAATCATAATTTTATTGGCTACATGGTACATTCATGAATATAAAAAGAAAAGTCTTTTTGCTTTTCCCGGTTAGAGGTTGCCACAGTGGAACTCCGGTTTGCTAATGATTTGCAGTGGATTTTTTGCCAGCCCGACGCCCAACCATCAAAGAAAGCACACCCATTCACGCACCTACCTCCATGCCTTTAAGCTAAATAATAGCTTTATTTATGAGTACCTCAGTTTCCTACCCACAATGACTGAATATTGTTTCCTGGTAACATCAGTTGGAGTTGCTAGTTAAACTGACCGTTTCTGTCTTTCCTGAATTTATCAGATCACTTCCTGGCTATCTATCAGTCTTCATTTCTTTATCTATTTCACTCTGAGCACTTTTCCTTTTGTGTTCCCTTTCTCCAAATGCATTCACAGAATATTGTCAAAAAGCATCTGCCAAAAAACAAAGTGTTCTCTGAAGTCTATGTGTCTTTATAAATAAAATCATTGTTTCTTATGAACTCGGTTAATTCACCCACTCAGCCCTTTTTGTAATTTGTTAAATAAAAAACAGCTGTTATGCTGTCCTTCACTTTTTGAAAAGCAAGATAAACAATGTACGAAAGTATATAAAATATGCACTCATTGTGTAATCAGGTCATACTTCTTGGCTTCTTTTATTCCTGACTGCTATGTTTGTTCCAACAAGGATCCAGGCAATCTTGTTCATATCCCGTCCGAAGCAATCGGAGATGACTTTATTCCAAGTGCCATGCAGAGTAGTAGCTTCTGCCTAGATTTAATATTAAGCCTTCAGTGGTCTTCCTAAGTAAGACCTTGAAACTTATGACTCCATAAATAGTAAATAGTATAAGACACACTGATTCCTCTCCATTTTGCTTTGTCTTGAGT
Source organism: Protopterus annectens (assembly GCF_019279795.1). NCBI lineage: Eukaryota > Metazoa > Chordata > Ceratodontiformes > Protopteridae > Protopterus > Protopterus annectens. Next base: position 1,841,985,516 of record NC_056729.1, on the reverse strand, counting down.
TTGTATTATTTTGATAGAATGTTTTACACTCCTCAGAAGTGGGTTTCTTAAGCTGTCTGCTCTCCCCAGTCTCAAGAGCCTTACCCATTAGCAACTGCTGACCCTGGACATTTGTTCCTGACTGCATAAGGGGTGACCTGTCACCAGAGAGACAGAAATGCATGACCTTGACACACAACACAGAAAATGAAATCTTGTTTTTATAGTTGCATGCAGGCAAATAAAGCCAAACCCCACTACCTGTGGATATGCATGGTTTTGCCTTTTTACTGACCTCATTAGCACAGCATAAGTGGATAGTGTGGTGACATTTCAGAAGCTTAAATCCAGCTGATGGCCATAAAGATTAAGGTGCATTTGAACGGCAGTGTTGGTGAAAACTTATGGGAATTTCTTAGACTGTCAGAAAATCAAGTCAGTTAGACAATAATGTGCTGGGCTTTGGGGAGGTGGCGGGGGCATTAGTGGTTCGAGATCTCACTGCTTTCTTATTGGTTTGTTCACTTTGTCTACTCAGCTTAACAGTGGCTGATAACACTCCTCATAGCTTTGTGTAACGGTGTAGTCAACCAATGCAGGCACTGTCAGCTTTGAATTCTGTGTCGTAGGAACCTTACACAACTCTGCCTTCCAAGTGTAGTTGTATAAATCGCAGTTTTAAGTCGTGGTACACTGTTACACATTTAAATGCAGTCTCATAGCCAGTCTGAACCAAATTGTCTACTCCCTGCTTGGTTTTGGTGCTTAAGCCATATTCATTATCTACATTTATTTATTTAGTTATGTTACTCTAAATAAATACCATACCTAGGAGTTGAAACGTTAGTATCTTCCACTATTCATCCACTAAACTAAACGTATTGCTGGACTAGACTATAATCTAGACTGCATACATTTAATTTGGAGCTTAAACTTTAATTAATTTTTGCTTTTACTATTTTTAACTACTTCTTTAATCCAGGAATTGAGACAATGTTAGATTCTCTTTTATTCAGTAACACTTGGTTATAGGTTCATAGGTGTGTACTAGGCTAATGGCCCTGGACTCTCTACAAGCCTAGCCCATAGGATTACCCTGGCACTGACCTAAGTTCCCAGTTCCTCTGTCGAGTAGAGCCACTGGAGTGATCCCCGGGGTGAACTTTCTATTTCCCATCCACTCATCAAGATTTCTCTTGAAGAGGGCCAGTGAGGTGCTCTGCTTGATATGCATGGGAAGTCTATTCCAGAGCATGTGTAGTCTCTGGATTATGAGCCTGTCCCTCCAGCATGTTTTGTTGATTGTGGTAATGAGGTTGAGGTCTCTGGTGCATGTGGTGTGGAGGGACTGGAATTTCTTTAGATGCAGCATTTCTAACAGAGGTGGGTCAGACATGACTTTGTAAGTCAAGCAGATATCGCCTCTAAATAGGCGATATGAGACAGAGAATAGTTGGAGTTTTTTTAGTCTGTCCATATAGGACAAGTGTTTAAGGCCTAGGATCCTCTTTGTGAGGTACTTTTGCAGCCTCTCCAGTTGTTGCAGGTGTCTAGTGAGGTGCATGCCAAATGGGGCATTGTACTCAGTGATTAGCCTAATGAGGGAAGAGTAGAGGGAGACAATGACGTCTTTCTTCCTGGATACAAAACCCTTAGTAATGAGATGTGCCACATAGAAGGACTTTCTGACCACAGTGGCAATGTGGTGGTCAAAAGAGAGGTTGCTGTCAATCTGTGTTCCCAGATCTCTTATAACACCTTCTGTGTTCAGTGGACTACCATCGATGTGGTAATTCATGGGAACTGGGTTTTTCCCAAAGGGGATGATGACATATTTTTTGGCATTGAGCTTAAGGCCATGGTTCTGACACCAGCCTTTGGTCTCAGTGAGGCCTTTCTGTAGGATGTCAGCATCACTTGGGGAGTTAATAATGGCTCCCAACTTGCAATCGTCTGGCAAATTTGTCAGCCAGAGTCCCTTCGTGTTGGCTTGGACTACTGAGAAGTAAATACCAAAGAGGAGAGGACCCAGGACCAATCCCTGTGGGACTCCACTCATGACTGGTCAGCAGTCTAACTTGAAGTCAGCTACTTTCACACTGTGGGTTCTATCTGTGAGCCAGTTTGCTACCCACCTAATGATATAGGGGTTGATGCCTAGCTTAGTGCGTTTTTCTATAATTCCTGAGTGGGGAATGGTATCAAAGGCCTTGGCCAAATCAGGGTAGGCTATATGAACCACCTTGCCTTCATCTACAGCTCTGGTGACTGATTCAAAGAAGTCAACCAAGTTGATCAGGCATGATCTACCCTTCACAAAACCAATCTGTGTGGGATCCAGAGTCTGGAGATTCCCTATATCCTTGTTTATTAGGTCCATGATGATGTGTTCCATAGCTTTGCATATCAGACTCATCTGGTTATTGGGGCAATAGTTCCCAGGGTCTGTAGTTGCTCCTCCTTTGTGGAGAGGGGTGACTATAGCAGTGCACCATTCAATAGGGACAAAGCCTAAGGTGAGGCTGTGATTGAACAGGGCACATAGGTGAGGTGCCATTTCACTCTGCAGTTCATGTTGAACACAGCCAGGATATTGTCAGTTCCCATAGAAGCTGTATTCTTGGCCTTGGACAGTGCTGTTTTAACTTGTGCAGCAGTAATACTGGGTGCCTGGAAATCTACTGGTATTGTGATTGGTCCTTTGTGGGGGGAGAGAGGGGTAAAGTTGGCACTGAATCTGTTGGCCGGTACATTGGCAATATCTGTTGGTTTGGTATAGGAGGTACCATTGTGCAGTAGCTCAGAGAAAATCTTGGTATTGCCATGGAGATTCTTTACATAACTATAGAAGGCCTTGTGGTTGTCTTTACTATCTGCTGCAATTCTGTTTTCATAGCTAGCTTTAGAGGATTTGATGAGGGATCTCAACTTTTTATTGAGGCTGATAAAGGAGTTTTTCCGGTTTTGGGACTTCACCTTATTCTGCATCAGTTTCCTCCTTCTGTTGTAGAGTTTGTTTATAGTAGGGGACCACTGGATTGGCTTCTTTTTTTGGAGGAGAGCTTCTTGGTTCTATTGGGTATGGCAACATCCATGCATTTGTGTACATGTTTGTACAGTGCATTGCTGTATGATCTGGTGGTCATGCAACTATTCTCCATTTGCAGGAGTGCCATGAAGTTAGCCACCTCTGTTTTTAGGAGTCCCAAGTTAGCTTTGGAGAAGTTTTTCATGGTGGTTACCTTTGTGGGGTGGAGGGGGGATTTTCAAGGTGATTAGTTTGTGGTCAGATCTAACCAGGGAGGAGTTGACTACTGGTGGAGAGCAACGGTCGCCCATGTTATTAAGGACCAGGTCAAGGATGTTGCTGCCTCTAGTGGGGGTAAGAACGAGCTGGTCAAGGGCATTGAAATTAATGAATTCCAGGAAATGTTGGGCAAGTGTACTGGTACATGAGTAGTTTTCCCAGTTAATGGAGGGGTAGTTGAAGTCACCCATTATGAGACTGCTAGGTTGGACCCTAATATTCTCCAGGGTGCTTAGGAACATGGAGTGTGAGTCTCGGGACATGGTTATGGACCTATAGCAGGCTACGACCTGAATCACTGTCTTACTCCATGTTAGCTGCACCTGAAGTATCTCTGATGCGTTATGTTGGCTACTAGTCTGGAGGTGTGTGCATCCTTTATGAATATGGAAACACCACTGCCTTTGGAGCTTCGGTCCAAGTTCTGGGGCTGAAAGGTGTGGAATGAGTTATAGCCTGGTAGTGCAGGGGTGCTTTCTGCTGCCTTGAACCAGGTCTCTGTTACAGCACAAATGTAGATGTTCTCCATTTTAAGGAGTGCTTCGAGAGAGTGCATCTTGACATTTAGACGTCTAGCATTGAGCAACATGTCCCTCAGATTGCATTTGTTTGTAGCTGCTATGGTGGTAATTTGGTCTTTGGAACACTGCCTAAAAAAGACACGATAGGGGTGGCAAGATCCTTGGCCAGTATCCGAAAGCCCTGGCATGACAAATGCAGGCCATTTCTGGCAAAACATCAAGGTCTGTCAATCATCTCATCTCAGGCAGACAGATACTGCCAGTGAAACATGGCTTTGCAGCTCACAACTTGCTCCATCACCCATCTTATGATAAACACAATTTAAAATCCTCTCTCTTTCTTAATAATATAACCACTGAAATCACTTCTCATAGCAAATTATTAAGGATGTTAGTAGATGATAATCTTAAATTTGACCTGCATGTACAAAATTGTATAATAAAAAAAATCACCAAAACAGGGATGCTTTACCAAGCCAAAAACATTTTCACCAATGCAATTAAAACTATATTTGCCACTTTTTACCTCCTTCCCTCATTACTTTAAGGCACTCCCTAAATTTGTTATAATTACCACATCAACTAACATACACAGGCTCTTACTACCTCTAAAATTATCCAGCATCCATCTGGCTGCCCAGCACTAAATACCATTCTACACAACTATGTTCCCAGTCAGTCATTACGAAGTAATAACCAAAAACACATCTCTGTCCACAAACCTATCAACTCTGCTCTGCACGGTCTGTACTCACACTGTGTTGTTGAGGCCTAGAACTCCTTACCTGTATCTATCAGGTCAATACCCTCCCCCAGTCCTTAAAATCATGCTGAAAAACTTCCAAGTCAAAATCTGTCTCTGTTCTTGCCCAACCCCAGAATAAACTATATCTCTAAAAATGAGCACGCACCTGTTCATACCTCACCCCTTCTTACTTTCCCTTCTTCGCTCACTTCCTTACCTCAGTCAATTTCTCTCTTTCTGTCCTAAGTCTCTTTCTAAATATGATATAATCTTTTTTTTTTCTCTCATCATATTGCAATTCTTGTTTGTATTATACTAATTTACCTTTAGTTTCTCTAGCCTGGCTAAAATTTCTCTATTAAATAATTGTCATATAAATTGTAACTTTCTTAACCAATGTTTTCAAAGTATGGCTAACTTGGTATAACTATTTAAACTGTGGCTAATATCTTTGTATTTTTTTCTGAATATTATAAAATTATTCCTTTTAAAATTGTTTTGTAATACTTTAAAGCTTTTCTCCCAGGGCCTCTGAAGAAAATGGGCACCTGCCCAGTCGGGGTTTCCTGGTAATCAAATATCATTAAATAAAATGAATAAATAAATCTGCCATGAAAATGGAGGTGGACAGCTGGATGGATATTCATAAATTCACCCCTAGTATAACTGGACTGGCCATCCTTGAAAAGGCAGAGATAGCCTCACGGCTCAGTTGCCTTTTAACTCCTATGATTCTATGATCAACACTTAATGAAAGAAACCTAAATGGCTTACTGGGAGAGGTGATATGAAAACAAAGCCTCATGTGCTTTGACCTCATTATGAGAAGACAGGATTCACTAGAGAAGACACTGATACTGAGAAAGATTGAAGGTTAAAGACAGAGAAAGCAGAGGCCAGGATGGCTAATCAGCTTTCCTGAAATAATGAATATGAATTTGCAAGAACTTAGAGAAGGGATTGTTGACAGACAGGCCTGGTATGCTAAAATCCTTGAGGTCATGAAGAGTCAGGCTTGACTAGGTGACAGAACAACAACAACAACAAAAGCAGGTCCACTGAAGAAAATGTTCCAAACTGTAACCAAATCCAAGAACAAGACTGGGGATTCATGTTACGTTAACTCCATCTCTAAAAATGGAACTCTCTTCTCTTCTCCATGATTGAAATTGGTAACTTAAGCACATTCAGAACAGAACTTCAACTGCACTAATGAAAAACTTGGACTCCCCTATGTTATTCCTGGCTAATCATCTGAACTTTACTGGAGCACAGTAATAATCCATGTCTTTTAGATCTGTAAATTTGTAATGTTTGTCTTTGCAGCTATGCCTTCCTACCAATGTATAGCAAATAATCTATTCTTTAACTGAAATCTTTATTGTTGTTTATTATCTGATTCCTGGATCTTTTCTCCTCAGGCCTCTGAGGAAAAGAGGGTTCATGCCTAGCTAGATTATCCTGGTGACTGAATCAGTAATAACAACTATACCATATTTCCTCTCTGTCTTTCTCCTTAACCCCCCATTCCACCTCTTTGATCACAGACCAGCATAGATACATAGCCTGTCTGTTTTTAGTTTATGTATGAAGGTGTCCTAGGTGAAATGTAGAGCCAAGTAGTACAATAACTTGACTACTTTGTTAACACATTATAGATATTTTGCAACTTGTTTTTACTTCCTCCTTTAAATGTCTATATATCCGCTCAGTCAATTTACTGAAAACAGATAAGGTGCAAACTCTGAATTTGAAAGAGCCTAAGAATCATTAAAATCATCTTTATATATCCAGATGTGAGTCATCAAGTCACATCTGGCTGAGATTATAACCCAATAAAAACACCCAGATCAGTTCTTCTCTTTTGGCTGTTCTGGTTAGGGGTCGCCACAGCGGATCATCTGTTTCCATTTTATCCTGTCCTCTGCATCTTGCTCTGTCACACCAACTGCCTGCATATTCTCTCTCACCACATCCATAACCCTTATCTTAGGCCTTCATCTTTTCCTCTTACCTGGTAGCTTCATCCTTAGCATCCTTTTCCAAATATACCCAGCATCCCTCCTCAGCACATGCCAAACCAATGCAATCTCACCTCTCTGACTTTGTCTCCAAACCGTCTAACCTTAGCTGGCCATCTAATATACTGATTCCTAATCCTGTTCCTCTGTGTCACACCCAGTGCAAATCTTAACATCTTTAACTCTGCCACTTCCAGCTCTGACTCCTGCCTTTTTGTCAATGCCACCATCTGCAACCCATACAACACAGCTGGTCTCACTACCCTCTTGTAGACTTTCCCTTTCACTCTTACTTAAAAACACCCAGATGTAACCTCAATAAAATGAAAACCAAGTCCCAACTTTACCCATGCAGAGGGACAAGTCCCACACCCCCAGACCTGTATATACCAACTCCTTTGTTGCACAGACATAAAGAAAATAAATAAATCTTCCAACAGAAAGGCCTTGCCCTCCATCACACACTTAAAAGCCACATAGAAAATGATTTTCTATGAAAACAGAAAAAAGGAGTTCAGTTTTGCCAGGCTGAACTAAACCGGATGATACTTCATTCATGTAAACTCAGCAATGTGTAGGGAAACATGTAGGTATATTTTGCAAAGAATCAGCAACAGTTATATTACTGTATGTATAATTATATGTAGTTCAATCATGCTACAAACAGTCATCCTTTTTTTATATTTTTACTATTTGCTGACCAGTGACCCCAGTGGACATGGTGTTCCTTCTTACTGGCAACATGGGAGCACCACCTGATTACATGATGTGCTCCTAGTCACACAGTAGGCAAGGAAGGGTAAAAGAAAGCAAACCCTGTAGCCTGGGCTCATTAACAGCATAGAGCTCTAATCCCCTGCACTACCTGACTTTTAATCTATCCCTGAAATTAATGAGTGATTGAGTGATATCTAGGTGCCTAAAGCTAGTTCTAATAATGTATGCCAACAAAGTATTCATGGACAAAACATTTTGGGTACAAAGTGTGTCAGTCAGGTTACATATAACATCTGTAGACCATTTTTATTGTCAGGTATTTTATATAAATGTCATAACATCTGTAACAACTTAGTGTAAGCTGTAGTTACACATGTGTGCAATGCCTTTTACAGTAACTGTCTGCAGACAATACAATGTACAACAAAAGGAGACTCTCTGCATCTGTTGTGCAGTACATGGTCTACAGTGTCTGTTGTGTAGTACATGGTCTACAGTGTCTGTTGTGTAGTATATGGTCTCTGCATCTGTTGTATAGTACATGGTCTACAGTGTCTGTTGTGTAGTATATGGTCTCTGCATCTATTGTGTAGTATATGGTCTACAGTGTCTGTTGTGTATTATATGATTTACAGTGTCTGCTGTGTAGTATATGGTCTCTGCATCTGTTATGTAGTACATGGTTTACAGTGTCTGTTGTGTAGTATATGGTCTCTGCATCTGTTGTGTAGTATATGGTCTACAGTGTCTGTTGTGTATTATATGATTTACAGTGTCTGCTGTGTAGTATATGGTCTCTGCATCTGTTATGTAGTACATGGTTTACAGTGTCTGTTGTGTAGTATATGGTCTCTGCATCTGTTGTGTACTATATGTTGTACAGTGCTTGTTGTGTAGTGTATGGTCTACAGTGTCTGTTGTGTAGTATATGGTCTCTGTAATCTTTTTTTTAGTACATGGTCTCTGCATCTGTTGTGCAGTATATGGTCTACAGTGTCTGTTGTGTATTATATGGTCTCTGCATCTGTTATGTAGTATGTGGTCTACAGTGTCTGATGTGTAGTATATGGTGTCTGCATCTGTTGTGTAGTATATGGTCTACAGTGTCTGTTATGTAGTATATGGTCTCTGCATCTGTTGTGTAGTGTATGGTCGACAGTATCTGTTGTGTAGTATATTGTCTCTGCATCTGTTGTGTAGTGTATGGTCTACAGTGTCTGTTCTGCAGTATATGGTCCCTGCATCTGTTGTGTAGTATATGCACTCTGCATCTGTAGTGTACTATATAGGTTCATAGGTTCATAGGTTGGCACTAGGCTATCGGCCCTAGGGCCTATACAAGTCTAGCCATAACAATTCCCTGGATATTTCTTCCCACAATATTTACTTCCCTGGACCACTGTCTAGCAGGGTGATTGATGTGATCCCCCGGGGTGAATTTCCTATCTCCCATCCAATCGTCAAGGTTCCTTTTGAAGAGGGCCAAGGAGGCGCTCTGCTTGACATGTATGGGCAGTCCATTCCAGAGTCTGGGGAGTCTCTGGGTCAGGAAGCTATCCCTCCAGCATGTTTTGTTCATTGTGACGACAAGGTTCAGATCCCTGGAGTGTGTGGCTCTGAGAGATTGGGATGTCTTTAAGTGTCTGCTATGTAGTATATGGTCTACAGTGAAATATAGTGCCATTCACCCGAGCTTAATATTCATGTAGTCGGGTAACTTATGTGTCTTACCCCAGGGAAGCATGACAATAGGATACCCCAGTCAATGTGTCTTAGGGCTGAATCAAACACCTTTCAGTTCAATGTTTTCATATTCCTGGAAACGGTAAGAGAATGGTTACTCAAACATCTAGAAATGTCCATCATTACTATTGCTGGATGGAATTTTGGAAGACATGGAAACCAACTGTTTTAACCTAGTTTGATTCACCCATGTGAGTACTTGAAAGACATACCATCAACTGACAGGTGATTTACTTAAAGAAAAACTCCTCCAAGAAGGTAAAATGCTTTTCATCATACCTTAAACTCCATATAGAGCTAGTATCTCAGTTTCACATTGCACTTCTAGTTTATTTATTTAACATTTGTTAAATAAATACTGTCATGTCTGTTGTTATTTTGCATTTTGTTATACCATAAAACAGTCAGATAGGGACTGCCAATAACAATGTCCTTTTCTTTCTCAGCCTCTCGCTCATACATTTTGCACCTTCATAATATTACAGAATCAAGATGTAATAGACCAGGTATGTTTAAATCTACTTACGATGACAGTTCTGTGAATCATGTACCTCTTGGACTGTCTTTGGAAACAGCATCCATGACTTTTTTATGACTTACTCTGTGTTGTGGTACTACAGGTTACTACAAATTATTTTAAGGTACATTTAAATGTACTTCCAGACAAAACAGACAAATGACAGACTTCTATTATGTGTTTACAGATGGACTTCCTCATGTTCCCACATTAATCTCCACACTGTTTTGTTTATAGTTCTCAACAACTTGTGACGTGATTTAATACCCGGTTTAGGTCATCAGTGACTGATATTTGGCATTTCATACAGATGGTAAAGCATTTTCAAGTAACTTGTAGTATTTCATACTGTTTTTATATATATCATTTTATGCAACAACTTGAAGAGGAGCAGTCCTTCCGCTGAACAAACATGCAAGTTGATTGATATAGCACTACACTATAACTGATGTTTTTCATATAAAAATTCAACAAGCAACTCACAAAATCAAAGTACCACTGTAGCAACATGAGTGCTTTAAAACACTTTCTCTGCCTGCAGTGCAACTATTGGTCAAGTTCTGCTCTGTAGCTCCTTAGAAATTCATTTCCATCTCCTTGTGCTTCATCACACTGCACAAAAAAGTCTGTCTTGTTCCTGTATCCAAGCATTTTCCAATTCTTAAATATTGCACCATTTCCTGGTAAGTCTCTCATTTGCTCTGCATGTGCGTGAGTGTGTGTGTGCGTGTGTGCGTGTGTGCGTGTGTGCGCGTGTGTGTGTGTGTGTGTGTGTGTGTGTCTGTGTATGTGTGTGTCTGTGTGTGCTTTTGTGCACATGTGCGTGTGCCATCTCCCAGTCTCTTTGGCTTAAGAGCTAAAAAAGCATTTGCCAATAAAAGACAGTGATGCTGCTTGCCAGTAAATCTTAAAGCACCAGTGGCTGGTTTGATGTTTGGAGCCTGAGCACTGCTGTCTTTTTTTATAGTGTTGGACAACTTTTCTTTGTGTTTTTTTTTTCTTTTTTTAATTAATGTTTTATGGCCAGGCCCGCAGCCAGCACTAGGCCCTAGGCAGTTGCAGGAGAAAAGAACCTTAACACTCCACCCTATCTGCCAGATCTCCAGTAACCTTTTTTTTTTTTTTTTTTTTTTTGGGTAAATCACTAGGCTTATAGTAAAGGGGGCTACTGAAGCATGTAGTGTATATTCCAGTGACCTGACAAAGTTAAACATCATTAGTCTGCCTTTGCAGGACTAATTTGCATTAGTGTAAAGCAAATTGGAATACTTTACTGTGGCCATTTTTATCAGAATCAAACATGTGATGTATACATAAATGATTTAGTGGCCACAATTGTTGAGTACAGATATTGGTGGATTATAATAACAGCAATTTTTATGGCTTTTTATGGTTAAAATGCTCAGAAGTGGGTAATTTTGTCATTACTGGACATATGTTCTTTTTCATCATTTATTGGGAAATTGTTCAAAGGTACACATTTAAAATGTTCTCTAACAAACATTGCTATATTAAACAAATTATTGCTGTTTTAATCAAGAAATATAATTTTAAACAATCAGGAAGGTGAATCAAAGAACACTTATGATGGTCCTAAAGATATGTGCAGGTGTCTCATGGTTTGAAACAGCCCAGGGATAAAGGTACACAATCTTCCACTGACAGATGCATTATTTAATGAATGTGAGCTTCAAGGGAAGATAAGTTTACTGCTGTTCATGTCAAGTCTTGTTTTCAATGAACAAGTGTTTTGTTTAGCAAATGGCCATCAATGTTTGTGCTATAAAATTTGAAATAAAAGTTTTAACTTAAATCCAAAATTTTCTAATCATTTCAAAAGTCAAAATAAAAGTAATATGCAATTTCTTTCATTAGTTTCAAGAACAGATTACTAACCATTTTAAAATAGAAAAAAATGTTATATAAAAGACAACTTATGTTGGTGCTTACTGTTCTGCACAATGTCTGTATTGCTGAAATAACTCATAAGACATAGTTAAAGGGTTAAAATGCTTACTAGTTAATGAGAACCTGATATCAGGCCACAAACTACAATGGACCCAAAAAGCAAAAATATATATATATATATATTGTTATGAATTCATTTAATAGCTGCAGCAAAGAAGTCAAATAGCTGGAGTAAAAATAAAAACAGCACCATTAATGTAAGACAATAATTTTGGAGATGTACTCTATTCTGTTAATTTAGCAAAAAGGTAAAAAATACTATTCCATTCAAAATGCAAACGGAAAATAATCCTAACATTGTTCCGAAGAAATGAAGACAATATCTGAGAGCTAGTTCTTCTATGAATCATTAACTTCGTTAAAGCTCCTGATCCAAAATACAACAAAAAAATGCCGGAACCAACAAATGGCAAAATAAACATAACTTTATGCATTTTTTGCAGGGGGTAATCCCTCACACTCCCTAAACGTAAATATACCAACACTATAGTTGTAGTGACTCAAAAGGGTAGAATCTCCCAAAAGAAGTGAATTATTGTTGGTACAAACTTAGAAAGTGCAGAGGCAATGATTTCCATGAGAAAACAGAGATCAATGTTCTGACTCCACATTTTCCTGTGGGCAATTGAAGTTTAGGGAATTTAACCTCAACCAGCTATAAGAAAGCCCTGACAGCTGCTAATCAGCTGCCATTTCATACCTAGCATGTATGTATCCCAGTCTTTATGTGCACTGAATAAACTAGCATGAGAAATAGAAAATGATAAAGGATATCCCAAACACAGGAACCCCACTTGGCCTTCCTGAGAATACTGGAAAATATGAAGGTCTCTCCAAACACCATTATATTGGGTGACTTCAACTACCCAAACATAGACTGGGAGCATTACTCTAGCTCCAACACCCTAGCCCAAAGGTTCCTAGAATTTATAAACTCAAATGCTATGGAACAACTTGTTACCACTCCCGCAAGAGGGGAAAACATACTGGACCTGATCATCACCAACATGGGGACACTATGCTCCAGACCAGAAGTGTATCCCTCACTGGTAAGATCAGACCATAAACTAATCTCACTGGATATTCACATCCCGACCCCACCCCTGCCCAGAAAACCACAGTGAAAAACTTCTCTAAAGCAAATTTCACACGCCTCAAAACCGAGGCGAAATCCTTCAAAGCCCCCGGGCCTGTGGAAAATACGGCCCAGACCGCAGAATCCTTTATAAATGCATTCTATGAACACCTTCAGGAATGCATGGATCATGCAATCCCAAATAAAACCAAGACCCAATCCTCCAAAGGCAGGCGTCCTGTCTGGTGGACCCCAGCCATAAACAAACTATACAATAGAAGGAGGAAGCTACTACATGATAGAGCAAAATCCCAAAAGGGAAGGCATCTCTGATCAGTATTAGCAAAAAACTACGGGCACTCATAAAATCGTCTAAGGCCAGCTTTGAGAGAAAAATTGCACAGGACACTAAGGATAATCACAAGGCTTTCTTTAGTTATGTTAGGAACCTGGGTGGGAATTCCCAGATATGCTCAGAATTAGTCCAAAATGACAAAAAATACACCGAGCCCACAGACATTGCCAACATCCTAGCTGACAGGTTCAGTGCAAACTTCTCCCCCCTCTCCCCACCAAAAGGGCAAATATCTATCCCAACAGAGTGCTGCCCCCTGACATCTCAGATGCTCAGGTAAGAGCCACCCTCTCCAAAGCAAAAAACACAGCATCAATGGGACCAGATGGTGTCCCGGGCTGCGTCCTACATGAACTCCAAGAAGAGCTAAACCCAAACATAAAACTACTGTTCAATCTTAGCCTTACTACAGGATATGTACCCAAAGAGTGGCGTACAGCAATAGTGGTCCCTCTCCACAAAGGTGGTGCCTCAACGGATCCTGGAAACTATCGCCCCATAAGCCTGACTAGCTTGGTCTGCAAAGCTATGGAAAGGATCATCATGGACCTCATAAATAAAGATATTGGGGACCTACAGACACTGGATCCTACCCAGTTTGGCTTTGTTAAGGGCAGATCCTGCCTCTCAAACCTGGTTGATTTCTTTGAAACAGTCAACAAGGCCATTGACGAGGGGAAGGTGGTCCACACAGCCTACCTGGACCTCGCAAAAGCCTTCGATACAATACCCCACTCGGGCATTATAGATAAGCTCACCAGCTTAAATATAAACCCCTATGTCACTAGATGGGTTGCAAACTGGCTCAAGGACAGAACCCATATGGTTAGAATTGCTGGAGCCATGTCAGACTCCAAACCAGTTACAAGTGGCATCCCACAAGGCTCAGTCCTGGGACCTCTCTTGTTCGGTATATATTTCTCGTCGGTACAGGCCAACACAGAAGGACTGTGGCTGACCAAGTTCGCAGATGACTGCAAACTGGGTGCCATAATCGACTCTCCAGCCGACACAAGCATCCTCCAAAAGGGCCTCATAGAAACAGACAACTGGTGCCAGAGCCATGGCCTCAAGCTAAATGCCAAAAAGTGTATAGTCATCCCCTTTGGCAAAAACAAAGTGCCCACAAATTACCACATAGGTGGTAATCCATTAAGTACAGAAGAAGTCATTAGGGACCTGGGGACCCAAGTTGATAGCAATCTCTCATTTGACAACCACGTGGCCAAAGTGGTTAGAAAAACATTTTATATAGCCCACCTAATCATGAAGGGATTCACATCTAGATCAGGGGAGGTCATCGTACCTCTTTACTCATCTGTCATCAGGCCCATAATTGAGTACAATGCCCCTTTTGGGATGTACCTTACCAGACACCTGCAGCAACTGGAAAGACCCCAAAAGTACCTCACCAAGAGGATCAAAGGGCTCAAACAGATGCCATATGCTGCCCGGTTAAAGAAACTCCAGCTCTACTCAGTGGCATACCGCCTGCTCAGAGGCGATCTGTGCCTAACGTATAAAGCCATGTCCAACCCAGAATTAATGGACATGCTGCACCTCAGAAAATCCAAATCCCATCGAGCTACGCTCGAGAGACTTGAACCTCAGCACTGAAATAAATAGGACATGCTGGAGGGACAGATTCATAACTCAGAGGCTCCCTTCACTCTGGAATAAAATCCCAGTCCAGGTTAGGCAGAGTCCCACATTGACTCTCTTCAAGAGGAATCTTGATGAGTGGATGGGAGATCGTAGGTTTACCCCGGCTATCACTTCTGTGTCACTGTTAGACAGAGGCACAGTATACTAACCTCAAAAAATGCATAGTAAAATTAATTTAAAATGGGTGGCGAAAGCCAAACACACTCTGGCTAGGCTTATAAATGCCCTAGAGCAGATAGCCTAGTATGAACCTATGAACCTATGAACCTATGAACCTATATCTTTAACCTCAGCAGCTTAACAGCCAGACCAATCCTCTCCTTGTCTTCCTTACTGATGTTAAGCACCAACCTTTCTTTGTCTCTGTTTCCCTGTACTGCTAATACTGACAAGTCATTTCTACTTTTATACATCTTTCTTCTTTGTAGTGAATATCTATCATAAAATTTTAATTGCATATTTTCAACTCTGGTGAAATTTAACAAGGGCAGTAATGTCAACTACTGAATCTATTATAGTTGTATATATCGTCAAAGACTCAATGCTGTCTGCGCATCATAAATTGTGTTTCCCTCTCTCTCTCTACATATGTATATATATATATATATATATATATATATATATATATATATATATATATATATATATATATATGGTTGTAGGTCAGCTTTGTGAATGCAAATAAAGGCAAAGGGATTAGCAGAACGTAGATATGAACAAGTGCAAGTAAGTGTTGGTAAGGGCAAATGTTGGCAAGGGCAAATGGCAATAACACTAAAACATGTTTTTGTCTTTGGATTTAGTTCTTTGTTGAGATAATGCCTCTAATCTTTTTAGTGCAAGAATTCTAGACAAAACCAAAAATAACTTGGGGACAGAAGCCCAAAAATCAGGGACAAATTTTAGGTATTACTGTTATAAACTTAGAAAGTTGAAAGAATAAAATAGTTGTTGTTTGTATCTATTTTCTGAATGATATGAAGTCTAAAACTCAAACGTCTGTCATTATTTATTGACTTCAGTCCACAAAGATTTGCCAGAAAACCACAAATTTTATAAGGAGCAGATCAAAGATTTTAAGAAAAGAATATGGTGATTCTGTGAAAATCTAGACAGTTGAGAGATATGGTTGGTGTTACATTTATTAAGTGGTCAGGGTGGGTTATTTTTGCTTTTTGGGTGGGTTGTATTATATTTATTGTGGAGCTTATGTTCTAGGGGTTCTTTGCCACTGTGAGTTTTAATGTGTGGTGGCAATGATTCCCAAATAAGTTGGGGTCTTCCTTAGTCAAAGAGGTGCAAAGGTAGAGTTGGTATATTTAAGTCTCGGAGGTGCCAGGATCCATCAAGTCACACAAGCACTCAGCTCACTCAATCACAAGTACCACTATGACTCTATCATAGTCCATGTGGGGGTGAATGACTTGAGATGTACCTCACTGGACTATATGGAGAAAGACATGATGGAGCTCTCAGATTATGAATTACAGGGAGGTATAAGCCTAGCCTTAAGCAGCATTTTACTTTCTCCAAGGATGATGCCACACTACAAACAAAAACTAACTGACTTTAATGACTGGTTTATCTTTTGGTGTCAGTCCAAGAGAATCCAATATCTGTTAGCCTGGGAAGACATGGTCGACAGGCCATGCTGCTTTGCCAGAGATAGTCTGCACCTGTCTCCTCTAGGCTTTCAAATTCTGGCAAAGGCATTAGATACTCCTATTGTGTCTTTTTTAGGCAGTGTCAAAATAACCAACTTCCCAACATAACAAAATCCTCCCTAGATAAACTCTAGGTTCTGCTGCTTAATGTTAGGAGTCTAAACATGAAACTGTGCTCCCTGGAAGCACTCCTCATTTTGGAAGATGCTGACATCTATGCAGTCACTGAGACATGGTTCAAAGGTGTGGAAAGCACCCAGTCGTGCAGAGCAACAATGCCTTCCATACATTTAGACCCCAATCTGAGTGTGAAAGAACCAAAGGAGGACGTGTATCAATCTTCATTAAGGATAAATACACCTAGAAACTAGTCAAACAATATGACTCTTTTGAGCTACTCCATGTTAAATTAACTATAGCCAAAGCTCCCTAGCACATTGTAGCAAGATATAGGTCCCCCACCATGAAACAAGAAAAAGCGTACCACACATCTGGACTTATTGGAGTCACTTGCCATACAGCCCAACACCTTACACATGGCTGATTTTAATTATCCTGCCATCATCTGGGAAACATACACAACCACAAACATGGTGGCTCAGAGATCCTTGGACTTTTGCTCTGGAGCAGCTAGTCATCATACCTACAAGACACTCCAATGTCCTGGTCATAGTACTCATTAACATGGGAGAATATTGCACCCCCTCCCCCGGTGTGATGTTCTCCCTGGTAATATTGGACCATAAATCAGTCTTGTTTGGTGTAATTATAAGACCAGATGCCCTGTGAAGCTCAAAAACACTTAATTTTTCAAAGACAAACTACCTCCAACTAAGTGATTGTATAACAAGTGTCAAAGCTCCCTCTAATACAGATAACAAGGACTCCTGTACACAGGAGTGCACCAATGCCCTGTATAACCACATAAGCAACTGCACAGAACCAGTTGTACCTGACCAGATTAAAACCAGGTCTTGCTGATAAAATAAGCCAACCTGATGGACCCTTAGTATAAACAGGCTGAATAACAAAGGAAAGAAACTAATGTTGAAGAACAAGAGGAAACTGGCTCAGCAGAGGAAGAGGTCCCTCTCAAGCCTAAACAAAAAAATTATAGAGCTTGTCAAGTCGTCCAAAGCTAATTACAAAGCAAAAATAGCCTCCCCAGCAAAGATAACCACAAGGCATTTCTTAACTATTTCTGAAATCTAAAAGGGAATACACAGCTATGTGCTGAACTGGTTATGGATGGCACCATCCATACTCAACTGGACATAATAGCCAAACTGCTAGCTGACAGATTTGGAGCAAACTTCACCCCCTCTCCCCTTCAGTAGTACTCCAAATTATACCTGTCACCATTCCTCAGCCTTTTATCTCAAGAGAGCTGGTCATCTTGGCACTCTCCAAGGTCGAAAACATGTCATCAATGGGACCAGATAACATCTCAGGTTGTTTTTTAAACAACTTAAAACGTGACCTATTAGACCCCCTTGGATCCCTGTTTAACCACCGCCCGCAAACTGGCTATGTTCCGGCAGAATGGGGCACAGCATGAGTAATCCCTCTACACAAAGGGGGACCATCAACCAACCTTGGGAATTATAGGCCCCTAAGCTTGACTAGCTTAATCTTCAATGTCATTTAAAGAATCATTATGGACTTTATTAACAAGGACATGTATAATCTCCAAACTCTGGATCCAACCCAGTTTGGACTCGCTAAAGGCAAATCATGCTTGTTAAACATGGTTGACTTCTTAAAGAAAATCACCAAAGCCTTGGATAAGGGAAAGACAGTGCATACTGCCTATCTTGACATAGCCAAAGCATGTAACACAATTCCCCACTCAGGTATTATAGAAAAACTCTCCCAATTAGGAATTAATCCCTACATTAACAGACAGGTAGTCAAGTGGCTCACCGACAGGACACATATTGTCAAAGTGGGTAAATTCAACCACAAGCAAAAGACCATACACCAGTGGCATACCACAAGGTTCTGTGCTGGGCCCCTCACTGTTCAAAATTTCTTTCTCAGAAGTCCACTCAAACTTGAACAGCCTGTTGTTGACCAAGTTTTCTGATGATTGTAAATTGGGAGCAATTACTGAGTCTCCCAACAATGTTAATATACTACAGACAGGATTAATGCAGACAAACAATTGGTGCCAAAGCCAAGAATTAAAGCTAAATGCAAAAAAATGCATTAATATTCCCTTTGGGAAAGTTGACATCCTTGATAATTACATTATAGACAGTACTCCCCCTAAGTGTAGACCCAGTGGTACATGATCTGGGTACTAAGGCTGAGAGCAGCCTGAACTTTGACCACCACGGATCCACAGTAGTAAGGAAATCCTTCTATGTGGCACATCTTATAAGTAAAGGCATCACATCTAGATCTAAGGATCTTATAATTCCATTATAGTCAGCCTTCATCAGACAAATAATTGGGTACAATGCATCATTTCACATGTACCTTACCAGACAGCTGCAACAAATGGAAACAGAGGTTTCTCCCCAAGAAATGATAGGGTACACAAAACAAGTCTTACATGGAATGATTGAAAGCCCTGTCACTGTATTCTGTCTTCTACAGGTAGCTAAGGGTGCCTTGTGCCTGGCTAATGGGACAATCTCTGATCCATTCCTGATGGAAATGTTACACATTCATAAATCAGTCTGCAGGAGGGTCACTTGCTCCAGGGATCTTAACCTAGCCTCTGACATGAACAGGTCATGCTGGAGAGATAGATACATCTCCCAGAGATTGCCACTTTTCTGGAACAAGCTTCCAATTCACGTGAAACAAATCCCATCTGTTGGCGATATTATCTTAAGGGTAAGAAAGCCGGATTAGACATACATTACAGAGGAAAACACATGTGAAGGCAATCAATCTGGTTAAAAACAGAGGAGGGGAACAACCCTCGCTTCCTCCTTTATTATAAAGCACATGGTCATGTGACCTCTCTTGACCTCTTCACACCAAAGACGTCAGTGTAAGAGCACACATATGATCATTCACTCTCTTTTATTATCATCAGCCAACACCCCCAGTTGCTCTTACGCTGTACACAAATACATTTTAAGAACATATTCCTGGATAACTTTTCCTTCACATTCCAAATATATAATACATGAACTTTTCAATCTTCGATTTCATAGCAGGTTTAGTAAAGACATCTGCAACCATGTCCGTTGTCAGGCAATATTCAATGCTTATTTTGTCATCATTAAGTGCTGACCTGACAAAATGATACTTAATGTCAGCATGTTTACATCTCTGTCGGCTTACTGGATTCTTCGACAAAGCGATTGCTCCTTGATTGTCCTCAGATATTGTTACTGGCACATACTTGCACGCTCCATCCATTCCACTCGACAGCTGCACAAGGTACAGACTCTCCCGTGTTGTCGCAGCCAAGGCCATGTACTCTGCCTCACATGGAGATAAAGCCACCGTTTGTTGTTTCTTTGATTTCCATGAAATAACAGGCCCATCTCTATTGAGGCTAAAGCAATAACCTGTTGTACTACGTCTATCGTTCTGATCTGTTGCCCAATCTGCATCACTGTATGCTGTAAGCTGAAGCTTCCCTACACTTTTCTTGTAACACAGGTCTCTGTCCAATGTACCTTTCAAGTATCTTAACACGTTTGGCTAGCGTTAAATGAGATTCACTTGGTTGTGACAAATATTGTGGAAGTTTACTTACAATCCAGCTAAGATCAGGTCTCGTGCTAATCATAACATATATCAAACTACCCACAAGCTCACGATATTTTCTTGGATCTGTAAATTCACTGTCACCCTCAAAGTTTGTTTTTTGTTCGGAAGGGGTCCTTCTTACTTTACAATTAGACATACCAAATTTCTCAAGAATTTTCGTGATGTACCTCTTTTGGTTCATCTTTACTTCACCTCTATTCTGGGTAAAGTTAATGCCTAGAAATGTCTTAGCTTTCCCAGATCTTTCATTTTAAATTTAGCTTTGAGCATTTCCTTTACCTTATTTAGTGATTCATTGCCACTAGCTGCTATAATGAGATCGTCAACCCATATAATTAGGACTGTTTTCTCATTTTCAGCTTGTCTAGTGTATACACAGTGGTCTGCAGGCTTTTGGATAAAACTATTTTCACAAAGATAATCGTGCAACATTTTGTTCCAGTTACGCCCTGATTGTTTTAATCCGTACAATGACTTATTTAGTTTACAAACCAATCTTTCATCATTATTTGATTTCTTTTCAAAACCTTCAGGTTGTTCCATATACACCTCACAGTCAATAGGAGCATGTAAATAGTCCGTTTGTACATCCATCTGGTGCATCTCTAAGTCATACTGAGCTGCCAGCTGCATTAGACTTCATACAGATGTCATACTCGCAGTTGGTGAAAATGTTTCTTTATAATCTATACGAGCGACTTGACTGTAGCCTTTAGTTACATATCTAGCTTTGTAAGTCTCAGTATTATCTGCATTGTCTTTTACAGTGAAAACCCATCTACCCCCCCCCCAATGCATTTTTATCTTCCAGTAGTGTGGTGACTGTAAATGTGTTGTTTTCCTTTAAAGACTTAAGTTCCTCCTTCATGGCTTTGACCCACTTTTCCGAGTTAGATGAAGTCATGGCTTCTTTAAAGCTCTGCGGTGTGTTGCATATTAATCGGTAACAATAGTCAACATTAACTGTCACATAATCGTTGTTTTCAACTTTACACTCATAGTCCTTCAAATATGCAGGTGGTTTTCTCTCTCTTTTAGAGTAGTGTGTATCCTGCCTTTCGTCTTCTTGCCTTATTTTTGTGTCTCCTTCATTCATTATAGATTCAGTGTGATTCACTTGTATTTCTTTTGTGATTTGACTATCAGCTTTTGATTCTGACTAAACATGCACACTTCTTCTGGTATTAAGATCTTCATCCATCACTTCTGGGTCTGTCTGAATCTGGCATTCAGCTACATTCTTAGTAAAGAACTTGACTAACCAGTGTCTAAGGACCCTTCCTGTGTCAGGATAATAGACCAGATATGATGGGCTGTTTTTATCACATCCGACGAAGATCCCCTTATCACATCTTGGGTCTAACTTCTTTTTATCTCATCTGTATGCATAACACACTGATCCAAATTCTCTCATCCTTGAAAGACCAGGTTTCTTCCCTGTTAACATGAAGAATGGGTTCTGCCCCACACGCCTGTTATAACATATGTTGCGAATAAAAGCAGCAGTCATTACTGCATATGTCCACAACTCTTTAGGTAAGTCACTCTCTATCAACATACACCTTGCCATTTCGAACAGTGTTCTCCAATTTCTCTCTGTTGTCCCATTCTGATGGGGTAAGTAAGGTGTGGATGTTTCGTGTCTTATAACATTTTTACTCAATAGTGACAAAGTCTCTCAACATGAACTCAGTGCTATTATCTGATCTGATACACTTTACCTTCCCATAAGGAGCTGAATCTGCAATAAACTTTTCAGTCGCCTTGACTGTATCACTCTTGGCTTTCAGAAATTAGACAAATGTTAGACACAAGTAATCATCAGTAAATGCTAAAATGTACTTAAAGCAATCTTTTGCTGCTGGCTCAATTGGGCCTGCCAAATCATTATGGACTAGTTCAAACACAACTTTTGCTCTTGCATTTGGTTCTCTGTTTCTGCTCCGGACAAATTTCCATTGCGAACAGGTTTCACAATCTAGGTTAGGTCTCTCAACTTTACCTTTAATTTTCATTCCTTTTACCACTTTTTATAATTTTGACACATCTTCGAAATTACAGTGACAAGCATTTTATGCCATGCTTGAATGTCATAACAGCTCTGAGATGCATCGTAATGTGTCTCACCATCATTTTCTTCATCATATGTGTCTAAATAATAGTGAATTGCACTCAATTATGTCAAACCTGGAGACGTTTTTATATGTGTCTAAATAATAGTCAATCACACTCAATTATGTCAAACCTGGAGATGTTTTTATATGTGTCTAAATAATAGAGTCAATCATAGTCAGTTATGTCAAACCTGGTGCCATTTTTGTATGTGTCTAAATAATAGAGTCGATCACACTCAATTATGTCAAACCTGGTGCCGTTTTTATATGTGTCTAAATAATAGAGTCTAGCATACTCAATTATGTCAAACCTGGTGCTGTTTTTATATGTGTCTAAATAATAGAGTCAATTATAGTTAGTTATGTCAAACCTGGTGCCGTTTTTGTATGTGTCTAAATAATAGAGTCAATTATAGTCAGTTATGTCAAACCTGGTGCCGTTTTTGTATGTGTCTAAATAATAGAGTTGATCACACTCAATTACGTCAAACCTGGTGCCGTTTTTATACATGTCTAAATAATAGAGTCTATCACACTCAGTTATGTCAAACCTGGTGCTGTTTTTATATGTGTTTAAATAACAGAGTCGATCACACTCAATTATGTCAAACCTAGTGCCATTTTTATATGTGCCTAAATAATAGAGTCTAGCATACTCAATTATGTCAAACCTGGTACCATTTTTATATGTGTCTAAATAATAGAGTCGATCACACTCAATTATGTCAAATGTGGTGCCGCTTTTATATGTGTCTAAATAATAGAGTCTAGCATACTCAAATATGTCAAACTTGGTGCCGTTTTTATATGTGTCTAAATAATAGAGTCTAGCATACTCAAATATGTCAAACTTGGTGCCGTTTTTATATGTGTCTAAATAATAGAGTCTATCACACTCAGTTATGTCAAACCTGGTGCCGTTTTTATATGTGTCTAAATAATAGAGTCTAGCATACTCAATTATGTCAAACCTGGTACTGTTTTTATATGTGTCTAAATAATAGAGTCTATCACACTCAGTTATGTCAAACCTAGTGCCGTTTTTATATGTGTCTAAATAATAGAGTCTATCACACTCAAATATGTCAAACTTGGTGCCGTTTTTATATGTGTCTAAATAATAGAGTCTATCATACTCAAATATGTCAAACTTGGTGCCGTTTTTATATGTGTCTAAATAATAGAGTCGATCATACTCAATTATGTCAAACCTGATGCCATTTTTATATGTATCTAAATAATAGAGTCTAGCATACTCAAATATGTCAAACTTGGTGCCGTTTTTATATGTGTCTAAATAATAGAGTCGAACACACTCAATTATGTCAAACCTGGTGCCGTTTTTATATGTGTCTAAATAATAGAGTCTAGCATACTCAATTATGTCAAACCTGGTACTGTTTTTATATGTGTCTAAATAATAGAGGCTATCACACTCAATTATGTCAAACGTGGTGCCGTTTTTATATGTGTCTAAATAATAGAGTCGATCATACTCAATTATGTCAAACCTGATGCCATTTTTATATGTATCTAAATAATAGAGTCTAGCATACTCAAATATGTCAAACTTGGTGCCGTTTTTATATGTGTCTAAATAATAGAGTCGAACACACTCAATTATGTCAAACCTGGTGCCGTTTTTATATGTGTCTAAATAATAGAGTCTAGCATACTCAATTATGTCAAACCTGGTACTGTTTTTATATGTGTCTAAATAATAGAGGCTATCACACTCAATTATGTCAAACGTGGTGCCGTTTTTATATGTGTGTAAATAATAGAGTCGATCATACTCAATTATGTCAAACCTGATGCCATTTTTATATGTGTCTAAATAATAGAGTCAATTATAGTCAGTTATGTCAAACCTGGTGCCGTTTTTGTATGTGTCTAAATAATAGAGTCGATCACACTCAATTACGTCAAACCTGGTGCCGTTGTTATACATGTCTAAATAATAGAGTCTATCACACTCAATTATGTCAATCCTGGTGCCATTTTCATATGTGTCTAAGTAATACAGTCTATCACACTCATGTCAAACCTAGTGCCGTTTTTATATGTGTCTAAATAATAGAGTCGATTACACTGAATTATGTCAAACCTGGTGCCGTTTTTTTATGTGTCTAAATAATAGAGTCGATTACACTCAATTTTGTCAAACCTGGTGCCGTTTTTATATGTGTCTAAATAATAGAGTCTAGCATACTCAATTATGTCAAACTTGGTGCCGTTTTTATATGTGTCTAAATAATAGAGTCGATCACACTCAATTATGTCAAACCTGGTGCCGTTTTTATATGTGTCTAAATAATAGAGTCTAGCATACTCAATTATGTCAAACCTGGTACCATTTTTATATGTGTCTAAATAATAGAGTCTATCACACTCAATTATGTCAAACCTGGTGCCGCTTTTATATGTGTCTAAATAATAGAGTCTATCACACTCAATTACGTCAAACCTGGTGCCATTTTTATATGTGTCTAAATAATAGAGTCTATCACACTCAATTATGTCAAACCTGGTGCCGTTTTTATATGTGTCTAAATAATAGAGTCAATTATAGTCAGTTATGTCAAACCTGGTGCCGTTTTTGTATGTGTCTAAATAATAGAGTCGATCACAATCAATTACGTCAAACCTGGTGCCATTTTTATACATGTCTTAATAATAGAGTCTATCAACTCAGTTATGTCAAACCTTGTGCCGTTTTTATATGTGTCTAAATAACAGTCTATCACACTCAATAATGTCAAACCTAGTGCCATTTTTAAATGTGTCTAAATAATAGAGTCTATCACACTCAATTATGTCAAACGTGGTGCCGCTTTTATATGTGTCTAAATGATAGAGTCTATCACACTCAATTACGTCAAACCTGGTGCCATTTTTATATGTGTCTAAATAATAGAGTCTGTCACACTCAATTATGTCAAACTTGGTGCCGTTTTTATATGTGTCTAAATAATAGAGTCAATTATAGTCAGTTATGTCAAACCTGGTGCCGTTTTTGTATGTGTCTAAATAATAGAGTCGATCACACTCAATTACGTCAAACCTGGTGCCATTTTTATACATGTCTAAATAATAGAGTCTATCACACTCAGTTATGTCAAACCTAGTGCCATTTTTTATATGTGTCTAAATAACAGAGTCTATCACACTCAATTATGTCAAACCTAGTGCCGTTTTTATATGTGTCTAAATAATAGAGTCGATCATACTCAATTATGTCAAACCTGATGCCATTTTTATATGTATCTAAATAATAGAGTCTAGCATACTCAAATATGTCAAACTTGGTGCCGTTTTTATATGTGTCTAAATAATAGAGTCGAACACACTCAATTATGTCAAACCTGGTGCCGTTTTTATATGTGTCTAAATAATAGAGTCTAGCATACTCAATTATGTCAAACCTGGTACTGTTTTTATATGTGTCTAAATAATAGAGGCTATCACACTCAATTATGTCAAACGTGGTGCCGTTTTTATATGTGTGTAAATAATAGAGTCGATCATACTCAATTATGTCAAACCTGATGCCATTTTTATATGTGTCTAAATAATAGAGTCAATTATAGTCAGTTATGTCAAACCTGGTGCCGTTTTTGTATGTGTCTAAATAATAGAGTCGATCACACTCAATTACGTCAAACCTGGTGCCGTTGTTATACATGTCTAAATAATAGTCTATCACACTCAATTATGTCTAACCTGGTGCCATTTTCATATGTGTCTAAGTAATACAGTCTATCACACTCATGTCAAACCTAGTGCCGTTTTTATATGTGTCTAAATAATAGAGTCGATTACACTGAATTATGTCAAACCTGGTGCCGTTTTTTTATGTGTCTAAATAATAGAGTCGATTACACTCAATTTTGTCAAACCTGGTGCCGTTTTTATATGTGTCTAAATAATAGAGTCTAGCATACTCAATTATGTCAAACTTGGTGCCGTTTTTATATGTGTCTAGATAATAGAGTCGATCACACTCAATTATGTCAAACCTGGTGCCGTTTTTATATGTGTCTAAATAATAGAGTCTAGCATACTCAATTATGTCAAACCTGGTACCATTTTTATATGTGTCTAAATAATAGAGTCTATCACACTCAATTATGTCAAACGTGGTGCCGCTTTTATATGTGTCTAAATAATAGAGTCTATCACACTCAATTACATCAAACCTGGTGCCATTTTTATATGTGTCTAAATAATAGAGTCTATCACACTCAATTATGTCAAACCTGGTGCCGTTTTTATATGTGTCTAAATAATAGAGCCAATTATAGTCAGTTATGTCAAACCTGGTGCCGTTTTTGTATGTGTCTAAATAATAGAGTCGATCACACTCAATTACGTCAAACCTGGTGCCATTTTTATACATGTCTAAATAATAGAGTCTATCACACTCAGTTATGTCAAACCTAGTGCCGTTTTTTATATGTGTCTAAATAACAGAGTCTATCACACTCAATTATGTCAAACCTAGTGCCGTTTTTATATGTGTCTAAATAATAGAGTCTATCACACTCAATTATGTCAAACGTGGTGCCGCTTTTATATGTGTCTAAATGATAGAGTCTATCACACTCAATTACGTCAAACCTGGTGCCATTTTTATATGTGTCTAAATAATAGAGTCTGTCACACTCAATTATGTCAAACTTGGTGCCGTTTTTATATGTGTCTAAATAATAGAGTCAATTATAG
The DNA here is from genome assembly GCF_019279795.1 of Protopterus annectens. Classification (NCBI taxonomy): domain Eukaryota; kingdom Metazoa; phylum Chordata; order Ceratodontiformes; family Protopteridae; genus Protopterus; species Protopterus annectens. Next base: position 1,841,958,665 of record NC_056729.1, on the reverse strand, counting down.
TCAGTTATGTCAAACCTGGTGCCGTTTTTGTATGTGTCTAAATAATAGAGTCGATCACACTCAATTACGTCAAACCTGGTGCCATTTTTATACATGTCTAAATAATAGAGTCTATCACACTCAGTTATGTCAAACCTAGTGCCATTTTTTATATGTGTCTAAATAACAGAGTCTATCACACTCAATTATGTCAAACCTAGTGCCGTTTTTATATGTGTCTAAATAATAGAGTCGATCACACTCAATTATGTCAAACCTAGTGCCGTTTTTATATGTGTCTAAATATAAGTCTATCACACTCAATTATGTCAAACCTGGTGCCATTTTTTTATGTGTCAAAATAGTAGAGTCGATTACACTCAATTATGTCAAACCTGGTGCCGTTTTTATATGTGTCTAAATAATAGAGTCGATTACACTCAATTATGTCAAACCTGGTGCCGTTTTTTTATGTGTCAAAATAATAGAGTCGATTACACTCAATTATGTCAAACCTGGTGCCGTTTTTATATGTATCTAAATAATAGAGTCTAGCATACTCAATTATGTCAAACTTGGTGCCGTTTTTATATGTATCTAAATAATAGAGTCGATCACACTCAATTATGTCAAACCGGGTGCCGGTTTTATATGTGTCTAAATAATAGAGTCTAGCATACTCAATTATGTCAAACCTGGTATTGTTTTTATATGTGTCTAAATAATAGAGTCGATCACACTCAATTATGTCAAACCTGGTGCCATTTTCATATGTGCCTAAGTAACACAGTCTATCACACTCATGTCAAACCTAGTGCCGTTTTTATATGTGTCTAAATAATAGAGTCGATTACACTGAATTATGTCAAACCTGGTGCCGTTTTTTTTATGTGTCTAAATAATAGAGTCGATTACACTCAATTTTGTCAAACCTGGTACCGTTTTTATATGTGTCTAAATAATAGAGTCGATCACACTCAATTATGTCAAACCTGGTGCCGTTTTTATATGTGTCTAAATAATAGAGTCTAGCATACTCAATTATGTCAAACCATGGCACCGTTTTTATATGTGTCTAAATAATAGAGTCTATCACACTCAATTATGTCAAACGTGGTGCCGCTTTTATATGTGTCTAAATAATAGAGTCTATCACACTCAATTACGTCAAACCTGGTGCCATTTTTATATGTGTCTAAATAATAGAGTCTATCACACTCAATTATGTCAAACCTGGTGCCATTTTTATATGTGTCTAAATAATAGAGTCTATGACAGTTATATCAAACCTGGTGCTGTTTTTATATGTGTCTAAATAATAGAGTCTATTACACTCAATTATGTCAAACCTGGTGCCATTTTTATATGTGCCTAAATAATAGAGTCTATCACACTCAATTATGTCAATGTGGTGCTGTTTTTATATGTGTCTAAATAATAGAGTCTATCACACTCAATTATGTCAAACCTGGTGCCGTTTTTATATGTTCTAAATAATAGAGTCTATCTCACTCAATTATGTCAAACCTGGTGCTATTTTTATATGTTCTAAATAATAGAGTCGATCACACTCAATTATGTCAAACCTGGTTCCGTTTTTGTATTTGTCTAAATAATAGAGTCTATCACACTCAATTATGTCAAACCTGGTGCCGTTTTTATATGTGTCTAAATAATGGAGTCTATCACTCTCAATTATGTCAAACCTGGTGCTGTTTTTATATGTGTCTAAATAATAGAGTCTATGACACTCAATTATGTCAAACCTGGTGCCGTTTTTATATGTTCTAAATAATAGAGTCTATCTCACTCAATTATGTCAAACCTGGTGCTATTTTTATATGTTCTAAATAATAGAGTCGATCACACTCAATTATGTCAAACCTGGTTCCGTTTTTGTATTTGTCTAAATAATAGAGTCTATCACACTCACTTATGTCAAACCTGGTGCCGTTTTTTTATGTTTCTAAATAATAGAGTCTATCTCACTCAATTATGTCAAACCTGGTGCCGTTTTTATAGATGAGCTGGTCCCGGCCTTTTTTAAAGTTGATCGAGGCACCCTTGGATGTTGCTGCTTTAACAGAAAAAATGCTTTGTGAATACATCAGGATATACAGCGCCTGACTCATCATCACCTTTACTTTGCACCCCTCTGTGTTTAGCAGTCATACCTCTGCATTGTCTCTCTTCTGTGTGGCCCCACAGGTTCTCTTTCTGTCAGCTAATTCCACAATGTGTTCCTCCGGTTGGAAAGTTGCATTAAATTATTTGAACTTTTTCAGGTCATTAATTATGTGTTGTGGCACCTGTGTCCATCATGAATCGCTTCTGTTTTAATTCACAAATTTGATGCTCATTTATTCTGAAGACAAATGTGTGATCATCTGCGTTAGTTGTTTGTTTCACATTATCTTTCTTCTTTCTTCTACAGTTACTGTCCCTGTGGCTAGAGTTTTTACACAAACTACACCACTGTCTCTGGCCTTTATATGCTCTCCAGCATTCTTGTGCCTTGTGTCCCTGTTGGCCACAGCCATAGCATATAATCTCTGCTTTTACTCTTTCCCCGAGGCCACTTGCTTTCATCACATTATCATTACTTACGTTGGCATTAAATTTCTCGGTATGTTCATAGCTTCTCAACCTTGCTTTGAACTCACCAAAGGTCAACTTATCATCGTCTTGCATGATGTGGACTCCAAATGGTTTAAAAGTTTCTGGCAACCCTTTCAGAATCATTGCAATCAGTAATCCATCACTGAGCTTCGCCCCACCATTTCTAAGTGCCATAATGGCCATTTCATCCCTAATAATATAGTCTACACTTTCACTGATGGCCTTCCGGAGGCTTGTTAATTCGGTGTATAGGCTAATTACCTATGGCTTCCTTTTCCCAGCATAATGGTCTCTCAGGATCTGAAGTGCTTCTCTACCATTGTCTGCAGCCTCTCTCATGATGATGGACAAATGTTTGTCGTCTAAGAGCTATATTAGTTCTGCATAGGCCTCCCATGATGAGGGACAAACTTTAATCATCTAAGCATCGTCATCGCCTTCCTCCTCGTTCTCATCATCCTTTGCGTCCTGCTGCACATTTTACAAAATGGCATCTTTCAGCCCTAGCAAGCGCAGGTATCCCAGAAACTTTGTCTCCCACAACTCTTAATTCTTCTCATCTCCGTCGAAACATAGTCTGTGCCATTGGCTTTCTACTTCCCTCCTGGGCCCATAACCTGTTGGCGGTATCATCTTAAGGGCAAGAAAGTCGGGTTAAACATACATTTACAGAGGAAAATAAACACACGTGAAGGCAATCAATCTGGTTAAAAACAGAAGAGAGGAACGACCCTCGCTTTCTCCTTTTTTATAAAGCACGTGGTCATGTGACCTCTCTTGACCACTCCACACCACTGACGCCAGTGTAACAGCACACATATAATCATTCACTTTCTTTTATTATTATCAGCCAACACCATCCCTGACCCTTCAAATGCAGCCTAGATCAATGGATGGGTGACTGCAAATTCACTCCTGGGGTGGTACCCATGTCCATCTTGGACAGAATAATTAATTATTAATTACCATATACCCTTACCTCTGAGAACTACACTCACCTAACCACTTGCAATTGGGGCATCACAGGATAAATATGGCTGGGCTTGTAAGGGCTCCAAGGACATTAGCCTAGTAGCCTTCTCTGAACCTATGAATCTATGAGAGCAAGGGGGCTTACTTTTCCACATGGGGGCTGCAGAGGGCTTGCACTTCTTGAAAAAATATTTTATTTGTAGTATAGTTTTGGTTCAATATTTTGTATTTCATTCAAATTATCTTTTGGGTTTATTTTTCTTTGATAGTTTAGTGTTGACAAGATATGGTGTTTGTTTTTTCATGATATAGTTGTATATATGTTTTTATGGGTCCCATTTGTTTTGTCAAATGCTGTTTCTTTGACAAATACGGGGGCTGTGCTTTATTGTCGATGGTACGGATGGGCGAGTGGGAGAAATGTCGATGGTGTGTAATGTTGAGACAGGTAAGTGTTTGCGTGTGCGCATATGAGTTAGGGTTAGGGTTGGGGATGACTGAAAGCTGGTGTATGTCTGTGTGTGAATTTGCGTATTTTAGGGTTAGGGTAGGGTTAGGGAATAGATGTTGTCTGTGTGTGTTTGTGAATGTTTGCATATCCAAGTCACTGGGGTACTAGTTGCAGGTTTTCCTGCCACACAAATTTCTTTTCCATTTGTCCACTGAGTACCTATAACTGAGCCATTTGTTTATTTGTTTTATTAACTGGGACAGTCTGACTTGGTGAGATCCCTTTACAGCAGAGGCCCAGGGAGAAAAGCACCAAATGACCATATTACAATGTACAAACATACATATACACACACACACACACACACACACACACACACACACACACACACACACACACACACACACACACACACACACACACACACACACACACACACACACACACGCGCACACACACGCACACACACACACACACACACACACACACACACACACGCGCACACACGCGCACACACACACACACACACACACACATATATTTATTTCACCAAATCCTAAATGGCTGGGCATACATCCGCAAAAGTGCTTATGCCTGCAGGTAGAGGGAGTTGTGGGGGAGTGACTGTTGCGAAGATCATATTACGGTGCTGATAAGGGAATTCTTTCCTTTTCCCCACTGTAGTGCGATCTCGGTGTGAGAATATTAAAGTAGGGGGGGCAGGGGTCTTGCCCCCCCCCACGCATAAATGCTTTTTTCTTGTTTTTTTTCTTTTTTAACGCACTTTAGCGAAAGTGCTTTTTCGCTAAAAGCACTTTCGTTAAAGTGTGTTGGGTGAAGTTGGATTCGGACTGTTGAAGTTTTGTTCAACAATCCTAGATATATATATATAGTGATGGAGTATTGACAGAACATACTACGATAAGTAAACAGAGTATTACATTTATGGAGTACAACAACTGAGGCCGACTTGAAGTTACAATTTAATATAAATGTCATATATTGTCCAGTCCTAGATATATTGCCTTCTCTTAGAGCTGATACTAATGCTAACATAAACTATGGGGGGGGGGGGCAAATCTCTCAACCTCTTCAGAGCAAGAAATCTGAACAAAGTCACAAATAATGGGGTGGGTGGGTCAAAGGCCCAAAAATGGGACAAATTTTAAATCTTGCTCCTATAAACTTAGATAGTTACTAAAACAACATGTTTTGCATTATTATGTATTTTCTGAAGGATATGAAGTCTGAAACTCAAATGTCTGCCATTATTTCTTATTATTTAATGACTTCAGTCTTCAATGATTTGCCAGAAAATCACACATTTTATTAGGAATATACCAAGAATATGAGGCAAAAATCTGAACAGCTGAGAGGTATGCAGGAGGGGCAAGGTTAGTGTAATAGTTAAGGTCTTAAATTCAGAGCTGTATGGTACATGGTTTGATTCTGACATCTTGCTATTGGCTAGGCTTCTAATAGTCTTCAGACTGATAGCCTAGTATTTACCAATGAACTACCAATAAAAACGCTGTGTTTTTTGTGTCACAAAGGTCCCATCCAATGTTGTTGAGTCACATCTGTATCCTATAGAGAAACCATGAAAAGCTCTACCATCCACACCATTTACTAGGCAAGTAGGGGACAAAAGTCAATTGCCAGGCCTTGCTTATGCAATAGACACAAACACACTGATGTACACATGTGAGTGTGCATGCACACATGCATGCAGACAAACCCACCCACACAGACATGCATGTTCACACATTCATACACACACACACACACACACACACACACACACACATACACACACACCACCCTACCTACTGTACGTATTTGTGGGACGTGGGAAGACTCTGCAGTAGCAGAACACAAGTTAGCACTTTACAAACGTAGAAGGAAGGTGTAAGACAGTAAACGATACAGTAGTATAGAGAATTAAACCCCCAGTTTTATCAAAAGTGATTGTTACATCTCCTTATTACATACAAGTCTATAATCAACATAACATGTCTATTCTCTCAAAAAACTGAAAAACAGATAAGCAGATAAGAT
>NC_056729.1:1841947586-1841950086 GCF_019279795.1 Protopterus annectens | reverse complement strand
TGACTATACACTTTTTGGCATTTAGCTTGAGGCCATGGCTCTGGCACCAGTTGTCTGTTTCTATGAGGCCCTTTTGGAGGATGCTTGTGTCGGCTGGAGAGTCGATTATGGCACCCAGTTTGCAGCCATCTGCGAACTTGGTCAGCCACAGTCCTTCCGTGTTGGCCTGTACCTCCAAACAATATATACCGAACAAGAGAGGTCCCAGGACTGAGCCTTGTGGAACATCTCTTGTAACTAGTTTGGAGTCTGACATGGCTCCAGCAATTCTAACCATGTGGGTTCTGTCCTTGAGCCAGTTTGCAATCCATCTAGTGACATAGGGGTTTATATTTAAGCTGGTGAGCTTATCTATAATTCCCGAGTGGGGTATTGTATTGAAGGCTTTAGCGAGGTCCAGGTAGGCTGTGTGGACCACCTTCCCCTCGTCAATCACCTTGGTGACTGTTTCAAAGAAATCAACCAGGTTTAAAAGGCAGGATCTGCCCTTAACAAAGCCGAACTGGGTAGGATCCAGTGTCTGTAGGTCCCCAATATCTTTATTTATGAGGTCCATGATGATCCTTTCCATAGCTTTGCAGACTGAGCTAGTCAGGCTTATGGGGCAATAGTTTCCAGGATCCGTTGAGGCGGTTCCCTATCAGAAGCCTGAAACACTATAAGCCTGAAAATCAAAATCCTGAAAACTATAGACTGAAAGTTCAAATTCCTGAAAGACCAAAATCCTGAAACTCAAAATCCTGAAAACACAAATAATGCTAATATGTCACTATAAAGACACTAATATCTACCAACTGACCCTGACCCTAACCCTAACCCTAAGGTCCATCACTATCGCACACTCACCTGACCCGCGCCCTAACCCTAACTCTCTTAAACCACCCCTAACCCCAATATCTGTCACTATTGCATACATGCCTAACCTGCGCCCTAACCCTAACTCACTTAAACCGCCCCTAACCCTAACATAAAACCAACCTCACACTTACCTGAACCCAACGCATGACCCAACACCACAGGGCTAACAATAGCAAAGCCACAATGACGTCAGTATGTCCATTTTGTGTTTTCAGGATTTTGAGTTTCAGGATTTTGGTCTTTCAGGATTTTGAACTTTCAGTCTATAGTTTTCAGGGTTTTGATTTTCAGGCTTATAGTGTTTCAGGCTTCTGATAGGGAACCGTTGAGGCACCACCTTTATGGAGAGGGACCACTGTTGCTGTATGCCACTCTTTGGGCACATATCCTGTAGTAAGGCTGAGATTGAACAGTAGTTTTATGTTTGGGTTTAGCTCTTCTTGGAGTTCATGTAGGACGCAGCCCGGGACACCGTCTGGTCCCATTGATGCTGTGTTTTTTGCTTTGGAGAGGGCGGCTCTTACCTGAGCATCTGAGATGTCAGGGGGGCAGCACTCTGCTGGGATAGATATTTGCCCTTTTGGTTGGGAGGGGAGAAGTTTGCACTGAACCTGTCAGCTAGGATGTTGGCAATGTCTGTGGGTTCAGTGTATTTTTTGTCATTTTGGACTAATTCTGAGCATATCTGGGAATTACCACCCAGGTTCCTAACATAACTAAAGAAAGCCTTGTGATTATCCTTAGTGTCCTGTGCAATTTTTCTCTCAAAGCTGGCCTTAGACAATTTTATGAGTGCCCATAGTTTTTTGCTAATACTGATCAGTGATGCCTTCCCTTTTTGGGATTTTACTCTATCATTTAGTAGCTTCCTCCTTCTATTGTATAGTTTGTTTATGGCTGGGGTCCACCAGACAGAACGTCTGCCTTTGGAGGATTGGGTCTTGGTTTTATTCGGGATCTCATGATCCATGCATTCCTGAAGGTGTTCATAGAATGCGTTTATAAAGGATTCTGCGGTCTGGGCCGTATTTTCCACAGGCCCGGGGGCTTTGAAGGATTCCACCTTGGTTTTGAGGAGTGTGAAATTTGCTTTAGAGAAGTTTTTCACTGTGGTTTTCTGGGCAGGGGGTGGGGTCGGGATGTGAATATCCAGTGAGATTAGTTTATGGTCTGATCTTACCAGTGAGGGATACACTTCTGGTCTGGAGCATAGAGTCCCCATGTTAGTGATGATCAGGTCCAGTATGTTTTCCCCTCTTGTGGGAGTGGTAACAAGTTGTTCCATAGCATTTGAGTTTATAAATTCTAGGAACCTTTGGGCTAGGGTGTTGGAGCTAGAGTAATGCTCCCAGTCTATGTTTGGGTAGTTGAAGTTGCCTAATATAATGGTGTTTGGGGAGGCCTTCATATTTTCCAGTGTTCTCAGGAAGGCCGAGTGGGGTTCCTGGGTTTGGGAGGGTGGTCTGTAGCAGGCTATAAACTGGAAGGCAGTTTTACCCACTGTTAGTTGCACATGGATAGTCTCTGATGCTTCGTGCTTTGCCACCAACCTGGAGGTGTGGGTATCTTTGATGAATATCGATTCTCCCCCTCCTTTTGTGGTTCGGTCCAAGTTTTGGGGCTGAAAAGCATGGTATGAGGT